>NW_027527545.1:174226-175273 GCF_008692635.1 Crocuta crocuta | reverse complement strand
GCGGCGTCGGGTGCCGTGGGCCGCGCAGTGCGCTGCGGTGGGAGTGTCTCCGGCCGATCTGCAGGTGCGGCCCGGCCCCTCGGGAAGGCGGGGAGGGCCCTGCGGGCGCGGGGAGGGGCCGAAGGGCTTAGGACCGCAGTTCCTGCCGCCGTGCCTGCTCCCAGCGGCCGCCCCGGGGCAGGGATGGGGTCCCGCACAGCTCGGCCTCGCAGCCGTCGTCCCCGATCCCCCGGCTCGGCCCCTTGCGCCCAGGTACCCCGCGTCCTGGACAGGACTGTCGCCCCATCCATCGAAAGGGAAATCGCCGAGTACCGTCCAGGTCCCGCCGCTTAGGAATGTGGTGCCACCAGGCGGCCCAGCCTTCGGCCGCCCTCCAGGATTTGTAGGGCCCCCCCGGTTAGGGTTAGGGTTAGATCTCCCTTATGCAAGGGAGCTGCTTATTAGTAATTCACGTTTCCTTTCCTATGACGTTTCACCGTCATCTAGCGCTGCCGCTTGAAAGTGAGGTCTGAGTCTGCACGTGCAGGTTGGGGAGCGACTTGTCAAGCGAATGTAAACAATGGAATATACCCTCTATCAAGGGATGGATTAGATGAGAGAGATTTTTGGGTTTGCTGACTGACGCTTTGCAGTTACTTAGCTTAGGGCTTGTTAACTTAGTTTTCCTTCCATTTTTCCTTTCCTCTTCCTCTTCCTTTTCCCTTTCCTTTTCTGCCCTTCCTGTCTTTTACTTCCCCTTCCTTCCCCTTCCCCTCCCTCCCTTCCTTCCTTTCTTGCTTGCATTTTTCCATTGAAAAAAGCTTTCAGTTTGCCTGTGAGCATTCACTGCGAGGGGAGGATGCCCTAAGAAAACTTCCCCAGTTATGTCACAAGTCTTACCATCAAGGAAAAATAAGATTATTCAGTTCTTTTCACAGCACCTCCCTCCCGCGTTGCCCCAAGCCTGTGAGTGAATCAGCACAAGGCTTAAAAAACATATGGGACTCCTGGAAAAAGATGACAGTTTTGCTAGTACAGAGAACTGAAATGGACTTGGCGGTAGGCTTG
>NW_027527545.1:171733-173885 GCF_008692635.1 Crocuta crocuta | reverse complement strand
GGGAATGGTGTTTTTCAAACTTTTAGGGTTAAAACTAACTTTTGAGACGTGAGGGGAAAAAAATGAATTCTGGAAGAAAATTAGACATCAGATTTCAATTTTATACGAGAGGTGTTTGTTTTCAAAAAAGAGCACAGGTCTGGCCTTACCCTTTTAAAAAGACATCTGAACACATGTGTTGCTTTATGTGATATGGATGGGCGTTTTAAGTCCCTTTTATATTGGATTTTGTGGTGTTATACTGTTATTTTGTGTGTCTGTGCAGGTGCGGGCCTTCTTAGGCTAGCTAGGCTGTCTTCTTGGGGAATGCGGATTCTTGGGCACGTTTCCATTGAGGGGCCCTCTGTGAACCGGGAGAAACAAAGTAACTGAAATAGATACAGCACTTGCCCCTATGAAGGTTATATTCTACTTTAAATGAATCATGACCTGGGTGCTATGGAAACAGGAAGGGAGAATTTGGGGAGGAGGTCAGGAAAAATACCTTACAAGGGACAAATGTTTGAATTCCCCCCAAAGAGCTAGCTGCGTGTAGTTAAACAAGGGTCAGGCTGTCGAGTAGGTGTGGGGAGGAGATTTGAGAGATCATTCCAGATACACAGTTCTGTAGGCAGGACACAGCCTGGTGTGTTCCAGGAGCTGAAAAAAAAAGACAGGGACAGCTAAAGTAGAGGAAGCATAGTGTGGAACGGTTGAGCCATGTTGGAGAGGAGAGCAGGCCTTGAAGGCCATAGTCAACTTTGCCATAAACTTTTTCTTTGATGTGTATTTATTTCTGAGAGACAGAGTTCGAGTGGGGGAGGGGCAGAGCGAGAGGGAGACACAGAATCCAAAGCAGGCTCCAGGCTCTGAGCTGTCAGCACAGAGCTCAACGCAGGGCTCAAACTCACAGACCGTGAGATCAGGACCTGAGCTGAAGTCGGACGCTTAACCGACTGAGCCACCCAGGCGCCCCTCAACTTCGGACCTTGTTCTAAGGTCATCGGGAAACGCTTGAATCAGTTTTAAGTAGGGGGAGAGGTGTGACATGATTTTGTTTGTGATTTAGACAAAACACCTGCTCCAGGATTGAGCCTGGAGTTTGGGATGGACCAGAATGAATGCAAAGTCCAAATATGTAGGAGCTTGGATAAATTGAGGACTTAGGCCGGCAGCTGGGGCCTTGTGATGACTACGGATTGGCAAAGCTGGCGTGTTTGAGAGGCATGCAGGAGGCGGGGTTGAGGGAATGTGGTTGATGTGTCACGTCACATCTGTTTCACGGCAAAAACTGGCAAATCTGTCCCAATGCTGGTTTCCAGAAAACATGTGTTACCGGAATGCGTTTGTTGATGCGCCGTCTACGGCTGTTTTCACCTTATGGCCACAGTTCCAAAGGTTGGTTGAGAGGCCATTTGGCTCACAGATCCTTAGATATTTACTATCTGGCCTTTTTTAGGAAAGGTTTGCCAACCCCTGATACATACAGTACTTAGTATACCCAGGGGCAGGGTTTGGAGCCCCGAAGGAAAGTGGACCCAGGTTCGTACTTCAGGAATGTCCCATACAGTTGGAGAGGGAGATGCAGAGTCACCCAAACAAATAAATTAAAAATCACAACCTGATCACAGCAGTGGAAGAAAGTTAGAGGCTGTTAGAGATCTTTCGAGGGAATGTGAGAGGAGAAACAATCCTTTTTTTAAAAAATGTTTATTTATTTATTTATTTTGAGAGAGAGAGAATGAGCGCAAGCAGGGGAGGAGCAGAGAGAGAAAATCCCAAGCAGGCTCCGCACTGTCAGTGCAGAGCGCCCGAAGCGGGACTCGATCTCATCGTGAGATTGTGACCTGAGCCGAAGTCAAGGGTTGGATGTTTAACCAACTGAGCTGCCCAGGCGCCCCTAATCGTTTTTATTAGATGAGAGGAACCAGCAGAAACGATGAGGGACTGTGGTCTGGAAGGTGGATCTGGGCACAGTACGTTGCTTATTGGGAAAGACTCCGTGTAAGGGTTTTCACTGGGCTGCCCTACCTGGGCCAAACCCCTGTTCAGTGCTCTGCTCCACCCTCACCCCTTTTTCTTACCTTGGTTTCTTTTATTGCAGGGAGGACACCTCATGAGACCTTAAATCCTGGCTCTGGTGTTATGGTGAGGGGGCTGGGAGAGTTGGAAT
>NW_027527545.1:166497-171632 GCF_008692635.1 Crocuta crocuta | reverse complement strand
GAATCATTGGGGGGGGGGGAGGGAGGATTCTGTCCTCTGGGCCCTGTCCCCTTTCTCCCCGCCCCCAGCTGAGGAAGAAAGGGGAGGGGAAGCGTGGAGCCCCTCTGCCTTGCCCCGGGGGACCTGGTGGCTTCTTGCAGTGCCTGGCCTCTGGAGCGAGTGGCTTGGGAGGAAGGGTCCCCCCAGTGACCCTGGGGCTGTAGAATGAGGCTCATTAAAAAAATTTTTTTTTAATGTTTATTCATTTTTTGAGAGACAGAGACAGAGCATGAGCAGGGGTGGGGCAGAGAGAGAGGGAGGCACAGGATCCCAAGCAGGCTTCAGGCTCTGAGCTGTCAGCACAGAGGCCACGTGGGGCTCGAACTCACGAACCGCAAGATCATGACCTAAGCTGAAGTCGGACACTTAACCGCCGGGGCCACCCAGGCACCCTGCACGAGGCTCATTTAGAATCCGTAGCAGCAGAGCCCCGGTGGGGGTGGCCCTTTTGACACTTACCCAAACCACACGTGTCTGCATGCATTTCAATAAATTACAATTCAGTGAAATGAGAGACTCGGTTTCTTAGTGGCCTGAGTCCCGTTTCTCCAGTGCTCAGTCGCTACACATGCTGCTGGCTTCTGGAAAGTGCAGGCCGAGAACATTCCCACCGTCACCGAGCGCTCTAGCTGACCATGCTGTGAAAAGGCCGTTGGGCTTCTCAGATGCAGTGGGAGTCCTGTGTTAACAAGGCCTCAAAGGATTACATGATGCTTACGTAAGTCTTGGGAGGGTAGGGATTTCACCAAAATGAAGTGATCGATCCCAAAGTTTTGGTGCCTTAAATCAAGAATTTAGGAAGAACTCTCTCTAGAGCCCAGAAATAGGCTGTGCAGTCATTGGCGGTGTGAAGTGACCAAGAGCCAAAGCTTATACTTTGTCGTTTGTCCAAATGTGAGAAGAAGGGGAGTACCATCTGCTCGGTTGGCCGTAGGATCCCTGTCCCTGTCACAGCCACTACTCGTCGTCGAGGGCACAGCACAAAATGAGCCTCAGGGATGGCTAAGCAAATGGGGCACGGCTGCGTGCCGATAAAACTTTATTTGTAAAAGGCAGGAGGCAGGCCGGCTTTGCGGAGCCCTGCGGCAGAGAGAGTGTTGTGAATGGGCACCCTCCCCCGGCGGTAACCGGCTGCCCCGCAGGTGGTTTTGGCTGAGCCAGAATGTGGGTGTCGGTTTAGGAGTCCGTCACCCTTGAGGATGTGGCGCTGCCGCTCAGCCAGGAGTGGGCGTTGCTGGCCGGCGCGCGGAGGAACCTGTGTCGATTCGTGATCCTGGACGAGTGCCGGACTCTGGCTCCCAGGGGTAAGGCTGGCATCAGGCTGGTCCTTCTTCTTTTTAAAGTTTATTTTTATTTATTTTGAGAGAGAGCACGCATGAGTAGGGGAGGGGCAGAGAGAGGGAGAGAGACAGTCCCCAGGAGGCCCCACACTGCCGCACGGAGCCATAGGGCTCCATCCCACGACTGTGAGATTATGACCTGAGCCAAAGTCGAGGGGCGGAGCCAAAGTCGAGGGGCGGAGCCAAAGTCGGGGGGGCGGAGCCAAAGTCGAGAGGCGGAAGCTTAATTGACCGAATCCCCCAGGCGCCCCTCCAGTTCCTCTTTAAATTGAACATTTCTCTGTGTGTTCTTGGTCTAATTGCTTCTTGCTTGTTTCTCTGATGACGCTGTCTGACAGGCGACATCCGTCTCCGTTCCCATGGGAAATAGCCTGTCCTCTCCGCCGCCCTGCCCCCCATCACTGCCAAGTTCCTGACACAGCTGCGCCCCTCAGAGTCTCCCTTTGCTCACTGATGCCTTCTCCCGTTTCAGTGTTGTCCCAAGTTGAGAGTCAATACTTCAGAAAGAGTGTTTTAAAACAGTAAATAAATACATAAGTACATATTTTGGTCAATTTCATACCCCTCTATGTTTCTGAAAGAACGGAACTTTTCTCCCCCCAATTCCTTTTAGACTGGGACCCTCCACTTAAACCCAGAGCGCCTCTTCCTGTGCAGGACACTGTGGCGGGAAAGTCGTCCCCGGGTTTGCAAATGGTAAGATTCATGGGGTCGTCCTTGCTCCCTCTCCTGGGAGAAGGTGAGGGGGACGTGAGTTGCGAATGCACACCGGAGCCCCGGGGCCGTGGGGGCACTTCCTCACGGCCACGCCCCCGCGGTGCGAAGGGGGTGTCCGTGCCTCCTGAATTTGGGCAAGCCCCTCCTGTCCCTCGAAACCCTTTCTTCCCAGGAGGGTGCCCCGAGTCAGCATTTCCATCAGCACGAGTCACACGTCGATTGCGCGCAGTGCGCTTTTCCCCTCCGCGGTCCCGGGAAGCTTCTGCCTGGTGGAGAAGCCCCGCGGAGGGCCGGCCGGAGTGGGAGAGAGCCCGCCCGGTCCCCGGGCCTGCAGGCCGCCTGAGCAGGGGGCACCTCAGAACACTCCGGAAACGTGCCCTGGCGGGGAGGGGCGCAGCCCCGGGCTCTGCGCGGGTGTCGGCAAGGTTTCCGTCCTGGCTCACCTGTTGCCGGGAGCAACCTGTGTCCAGAGCGCTGGTCCAGCCGCAGCCGAAACGGCTTCAGGAGGAGCCCTGACCTGGACCTGACACGATGACCCTGGGGGACCGCCACCCTGACTATGAAGGATGCGGGAGCGCTGTCGTGGATCGCACCCCAAGTCGAGATCTCACACTGGAAATGAACCCTTGTCAAATCGGGGAAAAGCCCTCAGAGCCGCTGCGCAGCCCAGTGCCCCAGGGAGCACACGTTGGGGGGGGTGGCCACCCCAGCTTTGGCCCTGAGTTCCTGCCTCCCCAAACTATATGAGTTTTCAAGGTTTGGGTTCCCAAACCCTTGGGGATTTCAAAGGTTAGGGTTCGGGTTTGGATAGAAGGACAAACAGAGCCCAGTCTCCTCCCCCCCCCCNNNNAGTGACAGAGATGCTGGCTCTGGGAGGGAGTGGCTGGGCCTGGGTGGTGGAGACCCATTTCATTCTTTTGCTCCAAGCATGCACAGCCTCAACCCTACACAGCCCAATGTGGGCTGCAGGGCAGCTGAAACCCTCAGCCCTGCGTGGCTTGCATCGGACCCACTCCTCGCTGCCCATGTCCTCCTCACCGCTGGTTCACATTCTTGTTTCGGAGGAGAATACCCTCCAGCGGCTGCTTGGGAAAGGGCCCGTTTGCTTTCGAGGCCCTGAAAATCTCTAGAAATATCTCACTGGAGCTGCTGGATTGCAGGGGCCTCACCTGATGGGATTGTTGCGGTACCGCCACGCATAGCATCCTGTGCATCGTTACAGAGCCCTCGGTTAATGCTTGTGCAGCGAGGACATGAATGCAGATGCTCCGAGCCCTTACTGCCCCCCCCGCCCCGCCCGTCTCGACGAGCAGATGGACCCTGCGAGGGAGGGAACGAGGATGGCCCGCAGCTGTCCTTCCCCGTTTCTGTGGGCCCTTTCCTCCCAGTGTGGGGCTCCAGCACCTTCCACAGAGCTCCACCTGCAGCTCAGAAGCAAGCACCGATTGTGGGTGAGGAGGGGCTTCTGCTTCATGGAGCCCCAGGAAGCAGGCGGTCAGTCCCAGAGCGTCCTGAGCGGGGAGAGGAGGGCCACACGGACGCCCATGTGGAGAAATCGAGTGGTTCATCATGAAGACACAGCCCACGAGTGGTGCGGCTGCGTTAGGGGCTGGGGGTCCAGCCCAGGCCTAACCGCACAGGTTGCCGCATCCTGGCCGCTGGCACCTGCCGCCTGGGACTCACACAACCTGTCATGTGGGCGAAGATGCTGACTGTTGGGTTCATCCTTCCGGGCATCAGTGGGCTGTGTCCCAACGACCAAGGCCCCTGCGGCAGCTTTGAAACCTCCCTGTCATATGAGAATAAGCGCCGGTGCCCAGGGACAGATCCAGGCCCTGCGGCCTCCCCTTCATGGCGAGAGAGGCCAGGGGAGAGAGCTGGACACTGCTCTCGGAGGAGTCCCCGGAGGAGGCCGAGGAAGGGGTGTCTCCGGGCTCAGTCTTTCTGCCGCCCCAGCCTCCCCCACGCCGTGTCTCCTCCAGGCTATTTCAGGGCACAGGAACATTGGCTGCTGTGAGTGTTGGACAAGGGCAAGGTTCAGGGACGGGCCCTGGGTGGCAGGGCGGACGTAACTGACAGTGGCCCGCAGTTTGACCCTGTGATTGATGGATGTCAAACAGACCAACACAGACTAAGAAAACACAGAACAACGTGCCTATTCAGAACGAAGGGCTCCCCACCTTCCTTGAAGGAAGCGTGTTGCAGTGCCTCTGAGGGCCCCTGGCCTGACCTGCCACCAGGCCCCCCCTCCCCCCAGAACCAGAGAGGGTTGGGTCCACCTCTGTGCCTGGGGTGTGATTGGCCCTTGAGACCCTTGCTGGCCGGCGCCCACCGTGGAGTAGGGGCTGTCACCAGATCTGAAGCTTCCAGACCCACATGCCTGACTTCTGACGGCATTCCCCCCAGATTGAGGGTCCCTCAGGCCCAGAACGGCCTCAGTGCCACCTCTGTCCTGCTCAGTCCCTTCCGTGCCTTTTCCTAGGGGCCGCGGCTGGACCTGGGGATGCACATCACGCCCACAGTTGGAGACAGAGAGACACCTTCGATTCCGGAGGACAGGCCAGCTCTCCGGGTGTCGCCTTGGTCTCCTGGATGTACAGTAAGCCGGGGAGGGGGTTTGCTGGGAGGGCCCAGCCCCAGCCAGGGAGGCTTGGGGTTCGAGACTTCTGCGAATGGGGTGGCAGGGGGAGTGGGAGGGATCTAGGACCAACTCTTGGGGACTGGGCACGGGCCGGAGGCCCAGGCTTAGCTCCCGTAGGAACTACTGAATGGGCCCCAACGTTCCTCTCGCCCCAGGGTGGTGGCGGCCCAGAGCAGGCCTCCGGGAAGAACTAGCACCCAGGGCCTTGGCCCTGCCTCCCCTGGGCCAGCCTTTCCTCCTCTGTTCCTTCCGCTCTCACTCCCACCCTGTCCGTGGCCGCGAAAGCTATAAGAATGAGTGACCATGTGATCCCAGGGCTGGAGAGTGAGCCCCTGCTGGTGACTGAGCTCTTGGCCCAGGGTCCTGTGTTTCTATTCTAAAGTGGAGAGGATCGGAGA
>NW_027527545.1:122950-166356 GCF_008692635.1 Crocuta crocuta | reverse complement strand
CCACATTTTCTTCCCATCCACCACTAAGTCCTGAGAGTCCCCTCCCCGCCAAGTATAACTTACCTCTGACTGCTCCTGCTGTCCCCACTGCCACCACCCTGCCCCGAGCTGCTGTTAGTTCTCTGGGGCCCCTGGAACTGCTCCCTACAGGCCCCTGTTTCCACTGGGCCCCACCATGGACACAGAGTCCAGAGACATCCCTTCGAAATGCCAGGCAGAGCAGACACCCGCGGAGAGTTCACATCCTTTCGCTCACAACAGGGCTGCCTTCTGGGAATAACTTACTAACTGTTTCGCGTGTACACGGGTCTACCTCCACGTCCCCCCACAACCCCCCAGCTTGCTGGTCACTCACACCCTTCTTTGCCCCAGCATTTCCCCTGCTGATGAGGCCACACCCCCAACCCTGGCCCCCTCTCCTTCCCATTCTGAAGTTGAAATTCTATCCCAGGGATGAGGTTTGTCCTCATGAATGGGATTGATCTGGACAAGCCAAATCGGGCATGTCCCAATTTTATCATTGTGTGGCCCCGAGCAGGGTCAGTCTTGCAGATTCGGTCAGGCCGAAGGGCGGCGAGCAGACTCCATTGACTGTGTGACCCTAATCTGTCCTTGTCACTCTGTCTAGGCGCTGAAGGAGGCTGTGCACATTCAGAGGGTTGGCATGCTGGCGCCTGCGCTGAGTCTCCCTGAGCTGAGGATGGCCGTGGGTTCTGGTGAGTGAGCGCTGGGCAGAGCCCGTGGCCCAGGGGCCTCTACCCTCCTGTGCTGTGTGGTGTCCTGTCTGGGAATGTGCGTCTCCCGCCTTCACTTCCTCCGACAGTAGGTATTTCCCTGCCCTGTAAGGAAGGTACATAAAGTCAGGTCCCCATTCTTTATGTATTCAGGGGGAAAGGCACTCCCTCAGGATTGTGGGCTGGGATTCTTTCTGTGTTTTGTTTGTTTGTTTGTTTTTGTTTTTTTGGCCTTTAATCTTTCTTTGAAGAAAGAGGAGCCTCCTTTAAGCTGTGGCTAAGTCCAGACCTCTTTCTGGGCAAGGTTAAATTCTTCACTCCGCAACTATGTTGATGCTGAATTGACAGTCGGATTTACTATCAACGGACCATTTTTTAACTGAGTTTATAAAAAATGGGATTGAGACAAGGCACATGTCCTGAGAAGGGGGGAGGGGGAGAATTAACTCATTAATTCTGGAAGACAGATAATATCTTAGCTTTAATTTCAAGGCATTTGTTTCCTTGCATCTTGCCTTCTAATGGGAATAATAAACTTTATGAACAATAGCATCTAGTCTTGCATTTGGAAATTGTGTTATGTCATTGACAGGAAGTGATTCTTAAGTGTTGCTCTTCTGTGTAGTTTTGGTAAGCTTCCTGGGCCAGGTCTGCCTTGAAGTACTCTTAAGGTACTCAGAGTACCTTGTGCTCTTGAAATATTCTTGAAGTACTTGGAACACTCCATGCTCTCAAAGTACTCTTGAAGTGCTCTAGTCGGTCACCCTGTGGTGAGATGGGCCCTGGGAGACAGTCTCAAACAAAATATTGACCCCTGAGCTCAGTCGGCCCGTGGGGTCAAATTTTTCAGTGAAGACCGGGATATGATGGAAGCATGTAACACAAGGACTTTATCTTGAGGGCAGGAAGGGGTTTCAGGAAATTTGAAGTCAGACCGTGGGTTCTCAGCTGCGCAACTTAGGGCCAGTTCATTCTCTGTGGTGGGGCCATTCTGCGTGTTGTGGGGCCTCCACCCACTAGATGGCGGTAGCACGTCCTGTGTTAGCTGGCCGGGGCCACCATAGCAAAGTACCACAGCCTGAGCGACTCAGAGAGCAAACCTTTGTTTTCTCATGGTTCTGGAAGCCAGAAGTCTGAGATCTGAGGGCTGTGAGCTGTTCCGGGCATCAGTCCTTGGCTTGTAGGTGGTTGTCTTCTTGAGTTTTCTCTTTCTTTGTGTCTGTGTTCAGGTTTTCTTTTCTTCCAAGGACCCACCCAACTGACCTCATTTTAGTTTGCTTACCTCTCAAGACCTCATGTCCAAATACGGTTATATTCTGGGGTACTGGGTGTTAATCTTACGCATTTTTGGAGGGATACAAGCCCATAAAAGGTCCTAGTCATGACAGCCAAAAACGTCTCCTGAAGCTGTGGCTGGTCCCTGCCTCTGACCCCCCGAGATCATATGCTGAAGTCCTACCCTCCCGTGTGACGGTGGAGACTGGGCCTTTAAGGAGGTGGTCAAGATTCGTTGAGGTCATAAAGGTCGAGCTCTAATCCCATAGAACTGGTGTCTTTATAAGAAGAGGAGACACCAGAGCATTCTCTGCTGTGTGAGGACACAGCGAGAAGGCAGTTGTATACAAGCCAAGAGGATTGTTCTCACCAGCACCCAACCACACTGGCACCCACCTCCAGAACTGTGAGGAAGTGAGTGTTTTTTTAAGTTTATTTATTTGAGAGAATGCATAGGAGGGACAGGAGAGAGAGAAAGAGACAGAGAGAGAGAAAGAGAGAGAATTCCAAGCACTGTCATTGTGGAGCCCAATGCAGGGCTCAAACTCATGAACTTTGAGATTGTGACCAGAGCCGAAATCAAGAGTAGGATGCTTATGTGACTGAGCCACACAGGTGCCCCAGAAAATAAATTTCTACTGTTTAAGCCCCTCTCCTCCCCCATATGTGGTATTTGTTATGCAGCAGAGCTGACCAAGATGCCAGCCTGCTGTGTGTCCCGTGGGGGACGAGGGTGGGCTGAGACCCTGATAAATGATTACTGTATCATTGAGCCTGGCCAGACATTGGGCTATTTGGAGAAGGTTCGCAGGGGGGACTTCAGGCCTAGGAATGGCATCTGGAAATTCCTTGGGGGGCACAGAGGCAGATGTGCCCAGGGGCCCACCAAAGGCTGTGTGGAGGGAGCAGAGGGAAGGGGAGGGAGCATGGTGCAAGCTGACTGGAGAGGGTTGGGCTCTGGAACGTTCAGGCCTGGAAGTATGAATCCTGGCCTGTGTGGTGGGGTCCCAGGGACCACGCCCAGTTGTGGCCATTTGCCAGGCCTCCTAGGCCTTGGCCTGTGGCCGTGCTCCTGGCGGTGATTTATCACAGCGAAGGGGCGCAGGGCTGAGTCTGGTGGCGCACGGGGGGAAGTCTGGAGGGGTCCAGGCCCGGGCTTCCAGAGGCCTCTCAGAGGAGTCACCCAGGACGTGCTTAATACCCCCTGCAGCAAGCCCTGACCACACACGGGAGGTGACGTCTCCCAGGGAAGCTCAGTAGAGGCTCAGTGCATGGGTTTTCCCTTGGGGCTGGTCACACCGGCCCACTCTGACGCCGCCTCTGAAGTGTACCTGACTCCGGTCCGCGTGTCCCAGGACCCCGAAGGGACAGCAGGGGGTCAGCATTGAACCACAGCGTTCGCGGAAGCAGTTTAAGCCCTTCTTACCAGTTAAGGTGCTCGGAACCCTCTCGAGGTCCATGTTCCCAAGGGCCACCAGTCGGGCCCATGGTGTTAGCTCTTGTCTACACAGTAGGGATTGTGCAGTGGTTTAAGGCCTGTGCAGGAGGTTGGGTTGAGACGATTTGGTGAGTCCCGTATGCTTTCGTTTACCAGACAGTCCAGAGTGTTCATGAGCCGAGCACTGGGGACCTGGGGGGGTTAAAGGAGAGGGGGCCCAGGCTTCTTCTTTCAGAAGCTTCCAGTCCCACGAGGGTGGCAGAAAACTCATACCCGAGGGAGCAAGTAACTGTGTGATTACAAATAGGTGAGGGCTGTGAGGAAAGGGGGAAGGTCCTTCTAGAGAGAAGTGGGGGACGCCGGGGACGGGGAGGCGCTCTGAGGGAGTGACCTCTCAGTGGGCTCAGAAGGGACAGCTGATGTGCACGAGCCGCAGCGGGGGCAGGAGTAGGAGGAAAGGGAGTGGGGTGGGTGCTCTCTGTAGAGATGGCATCACTGATTTTCTTTTTTTTTTTGGATTAATTGTTGGGGTCTGGAGAGCATCAGGGAGGGGTGAGATTTCCTGTCTGAGGCATGGATGCCACTTCCTGAGATCAGGGGTGCCGGTAGAACAGGCTTTGAGAATCAGGCGGTGAGCACATTCTTTTTGGAGCAGGGTGTGGGGGCAGGGTGGGAATGAGACAACAGAAATTCTCAGGGTTCTGGAGGCCAGAATCGGGGTGCAGGCGGGGCTGTGCCGCNTGGCGGCTGCCGGTCCCTGGGCCTAAAGAGATGGCTCCGGTCTCCGCCTGCATGGTCACATGGCCTTCTCCCCTCGTGTCCCTGCTTCTGCCTTCCCCCCCTTCTTAGGACACCAGTCCTGTTGGGTTGGGACCCACCCAACTCCACTGTGACTTCACCTTAGCTGATCACACCTGCAAAGACCCTGTTTCCAAATAAGGTCACGCTTTTGAGGCACTGGGGAGGTTATGACTTCGCAATCCTTGGTGGGGGGAACACAATTTAACCCATAACGGTCTGATTTCTGCCCCCCCACGACCAAATTCATGTCCCCCCCACATACCAAGTACACTCAGATGATCTCGACACCCCCAGAGTTTTTACCCCTTTCAGCATCAACTCCAAGTCCCAAATCTTCTCAGCTCGGAAAGCCCTTGTGTCCTCATATGAATCATCCAGATGAGGCATGAGTGAGACTCGGGTGTGGTCCATCTCAGGGACAGAGTTCTTCATCTGTGAACCTGTGAACTGAGAAGACAGGTCCTGTGCTCCCACAATGCTGTGGGACACACACAGGGTCCTCCTTCCCTGTCCCGAGGGGAGAGAAAGAAGGGATCATGGGTCCCAAGCAAGCTCCAAACCCAGCAGGGCAAGTTCAAGGCCTGATGGCAGTCCTCTGGCTGTGGGGCTGGGGGTGAGGGGCAGCACCCCCCTCCCCCCAGCTCATGGAGTCCCCAGGACAGATGAGTGGGGACACGAGCTGGTGGTGTGGACTTCAGGGGAGAGAGTCAGCCTAGGGGCCTGGACCTGGACAGAGGACTTGCTGCCCACGGTGGGGGGACAGAAACAGTGTGGAGGGGGAAGCAGACTGTTGTGGCTTAAACTGTGCCCCCACCCCCCACCCCCCAGATACACTGAAGTCCTGACCGGTACCCGTGACCGGGACTGGGACCTTACCTGGAAACAGGGTCTGTGCAGCTGCAGGGTAAGATGGGGTCGTGACGCAGGGGCCCAATGTGACGGGCGTCCTCTTAACAAGAGAAAAACAGCAGGTGGAGACAGGGACACGCAGGGGAGAGGACATCCATGTGACAGACGCACAGATGGGAGGGACGCAGCTGCAGGCCAGGGAGCACCCAGGACTCGGGACAGTCACCGCCAGAAGCCAGGAGGAGGCGAGGAGGGACTCTGCCCAGAGTCTCGGAGGGAGCACGGCCCTGCCGACACCTTTGTCTTGGGCTTTTGGCCTCCAGAGCTGAGATGGAAGGTGCATCTGCGGTTTTAAGCCTCTCAGTTTGTGGGGTGCTTGGTTACAACAGCCCCAGGGAGGGAATACATGGGCTCGGAGACTGGACGTGGGTCAGGTTTTTTTTTTTTTTTTTTTAAATTATTAGATGCAAGTAATTTTCTTTCTTTGCGTGATATGCATTATTTTTCAGTTCAGGATTAGTTCCCAAGGGGAGAGGTCCCGCGGCGGGGGGAGGTGGGCGTGCAGGGAGACAGGGCTGGTCGGGGAGGTCACTTGCTCACCCTTAACGCGGCCAAAGCAAAGTGGTGCCAGAGCGAAGAGGTGCTGCTCGTTTGGATGGAGGGGTGTGGTCAGTTTGAAGGCAGGAAGGGGTGAGGCTTCCTTCTCCAGGGGAGACGCGTGGGGTGGTGGCCGCTTCTCTGGCCCCTGCTGGTGCTGAGTCCTGGGTGCCGCCGGCCCCGCAGAGTGGAGCTGAGCAGCTAGGGAGGAAATACGGACCCAGGGCTGACTCCAGGGGCGGTGGGGGCGCCCCCGAAACTCCAGAGCCTGTTGGTGCGTTGAGTCTGTAACTCCAGAGATTTGGGATGGAAGAAACACGTGCGTATTTGTGCGCGTTTGCATGTGTCCGTGTGTCCATTTCTGCGGTGTGTACTTGTCTGTATGTGTATGTTTTGTGTTTGTGTATATGTGTCTGTGTGTGTGTGTGTGTGTGAATGCATGCACGTGTGTGTGCTGGTGTGTGCACACATGCGTCTAAGCACACAAGTGTGTGTGTCGTACGTGCGTGTGTGCACCTGTGGTCACTCACGGCTGGGGCGGGCAGCCCTGGGCCCTGCGGGTGTGCTCACTGGGCCTCCCGGCCTCCCTCTCCTTAGCTCTGCTTGCCGGGGACCCTGGCTGGGTGCAGAAGGGGCGCACGGAGGAGGAGTCTGTGGTTCCTGGGATACCGGGCCGCTGTCCACAGGTGAGTAGGAGATGCCTGTTGCTGAGGCCCTTATCCGCTTCCCTTGGCCCGGAGGCTCCCGACCCTACAGGGCTGATATCCAGGCTTCTAGGCCCTGGGNGGGGGGGGGGGGGGGGGGGAGACACATGCAGTGATCCCCCTGCTTCATTCAGACCGTCCCTTGCTGGGGTGTGCCGGGTTCTGCTGAGTGAGGCTGTGAGCTGTTCTGGTCAGCCGGTCCTCACAGCTTTCCAGGGCAGATAGTGGCCATTCGCCATGCATTTCAGGCCTCTGGGCCCAAGGGAGCCTGAAGGGGATAAAACGGCCATGGCTTCCTGGCTGGAGGCAAACGGCTAAGTCCTTCGATGCCACACCTCTGGATACTGTCCCTCAGGGACCAATGAATAGATGGAGGAGAGTTCTGGTTCTGGGGCCTGAGCCAGGGGCTGAACTCCGAGAGGCCGCAGGGCCCCGAGTGAGAATCCTCTGCGCCGTCTTCCTTCCCCAGGCTGGGCCCTCGCCAGCTTCTTGGGTACCGGTGGGGGTGGCCCCTGGCTGAGCCGGGACGGGCGTGTGTTTCAGGAACCAGTCACCTTCGAGGATGTGACTGTGTTGTTCACCCCAGAAGAATGGATGTTTCTAGACTCTGCCCAGAGAAGCCTGTACAGAGATGTGATGCTGGAGAACTATAGGAACCTGGCCTCCGTGGGTAAGGCCAGCCCCGCGGCTTCATCTACACACCCCCACGGCCCCTGCGGGTTCCCAGAATTGTGCTGGTTTGGGAAATCGAGAGGTGAAAAAACAGACAAATCCTGCTCTCATGGGGCTTATGGTCTAGCGGCTTCCTTGTCGAAATGGAAGTCTCTCTGCTGCTCTCTGTTTCTCCATGGTTAAAAGCGGCTGGGCTTTTCAAGTGTGTCTCTCAGTCAGGCCCTGGCTTTTGGGGACCGGAGAACCCCACGGTCCTTTGGGACCAGTGACGGAGCTTGCGCTTTGGCCCCTTAGTGGAAGAGCTTGGCCGTGCCCGTCAGAATGTAGGGGTGCTCATTTTGCTCTTCCCGTCTCCCATGTCCCCCAAAGATGTCAGGATATCAGCCCCGGTTTAATGGCAGGCCCGGCTCACACCCTGCATATTTTCCCACGAGCAGGCGGTCAGCTAGGCACACCCAGCTGGCTTTCCCATTGGGAGCAAGGAGAAGGGCGGCGGCCCACGGAGAGAAGAGTCTTCCCGGAAAACTGTCCAGGTGAGCGGCACGCAGACCAGGCGAGCGCCAGCGCTGATCCCAAGACGAGCTTGAGGTGTGCACATCTGTCAGGAGGGCAGACACTCTCGGTGGCCTTGACGGAGCTGCTCTGCTGGACTCCACCCCCTTTCCTTTTTATCTCGAATACCTGCCTTTGGTTTCACAGGGCGGTCTGTCCCTCCCCCCCTCGCACCGGTCGCCTCCGCGTGTGTATTCGCTCCTGTGTGTGTTTTCCGTGGACGTATCGTGTGCACGTTTGATCCGGTGCCTCCCCACCATATGTTCTTGCTGACACTTTCAGTTTCGGCCTCCACCTTCACAGGCTCCTTTCCCAGTAACTTATCTGGCATTTCCATTCCTCGTTGCCATGGTTACGTAACTGCTTACAGAGCCAGACGCCTCAGCATTTCCTGGGCACTCTGATACAGCCCTCCTCTCCCCACTGCCTTCCCGTAGTTAGAACCAGTATGAAAAAAAAAAAACACTCCCCGCGGGCCCTGCCTGTTGTCCTGGCTGCCCTGGTACTACAGCTTCCTTCTCTGTGCACTTACCGTTTTCCTTCCTTGTTCATTTCAGAACCGCAGCCTCCACCCCACGATTCAATTCCTAACCAAGAGATTTTTGGAGGGATTCCATCTGTTGGCACGAAAAGGGTAAGGTGCTCCGGGAGCCGTCCCGGTCCCCTCGTAGGACGAGCCCGGGGTCGCTGCAGGTTAGAAACAGCAGGGCTGCCTGGCTGGCCCAGGCGGAGGAGCGTCCAACGCTTGGTCTTGAGGTGGTGAGTTCGAGCCTCATGTTGGGTGTAGAGATTGCTTAAATAAGTAAATCTTAAAGAAATGAAGGAAGGGAGGGAGGGAGGGAGGGAGGGGAGGAGGGGGGGGAAGGAAGGAAAGCAGCTCAAGAGGCCAGAGAGAGAGACGGAGATGGATTCAAGGTGAGTGGTGCTCACCCAGGCGAACACAGTATCTTGGAAGAGGGTCGGTGAAGGTCATGAATTGGGGAAACGCTACATGTAGATCAAGGCATGTGTCTTCACAGAGTTCCTGCAAGCAACCGCGTTCATAAACGAACAGATACCAAGAGTTTAAGACTTAATTTGCCCTTAACTCGGCAAAACTCTGCCTCTAAGAGGCTCACGGAAGTAACGACGACGACGGTGCGCTGTGGAGGGCATCCCCTCGAAGGGGGCCGGGGTGGAAATGGTCCAGACGCACTAGAAGGGTAGAAGCTTCAGCTGTAGGAATGCGCCTCCGCTGCGNCGCGGGGGAGAACGGCTGTCAGCGTCCTAAAGCCTCAGGTCTTCGTGTCTTCCTCCATCCGCAGGAGCAGCCTCACACGGCGCCAACACTCTATGAATGCGGCGCACCCGGAAGACCCCTTGCCGGCCTCGGACCCCTTTTCCAGTACCAGGGGCCTCACGCCGGAGGCGACCCCCGTGCCTGCCAAGAGAGCGCCGAGCCCTTCTTCCAGCCCGCCCGCCTCGCGGTGCCCGCGAAAGCCCGCCGTGGGGACAAAGCCTTCGCGTGTGGCCAGTGTGAGAAGGCCTTCAGGTACAGCTCGGACCTGGTCCGGCACGAGCGGACCCACAGCGCCGAGAAGGGCTTCGCATGCCCGGAGTGTCGCCGCGCCTTCAAGTACTCCTCGAACCTGCGGCGCCACCTGAGGACGCACGCGGGCGAGAAGCCCTTCGCGTGCGCCCAGTGCGGGAAGAGCTTCACGAGGAACTTCAACCTGATCCTGCACCAGAGAAACCACTCGGGCGAGAAGCCCTACGAGTGCCGGGACTGCGGGAAGGCGTTCACGCAGCCGTCGTCTCTGCGCAGCCACGCGAGGACGCACAGCGGGGAGAGGCCCTTCGGCTGCGCGCAGTGCGGCAACACGTTCCGGGAGCACTCGTCGCTGAAGACGCACCTGCGGACCCACACGCGGGAGAAGCCGTACGAGTGTCAGCAGTGCGGGAGGCCCTTCCGCACGAGCACGCACCTGAGCGTGCACCGGAGGACGCACACCGGCGAGAAGCTTTACGCGTGCGCCACGTGCGGCCAGGTGCTGAGCCGCCTGTCGACGCTCAAGAGCCACATGCGGACGCACACGGGCGAGAAGCCGCACGCGTGCCGCGAGTGCGGGCGCGCCTTCCGCGAGCCCTCCTCCCTCAGGAAGCACGCCCGGACGCACACGGGCGAGAAGCCGCACGCGTGCCGCGAGTGCGGGCGCGCCTTCGGGCAGTCCTCGCACCTCGTCGTGCACGTGAGGACGCACGCGGCGGGGAGGCCCTACGCGTGCAGCCAGTGTGACAAGGCCTTCAGGCACAGCTCCGCGCTCAGCGTGCACAGGAGGGTTCACCTGCCTCTGCTGCTGTCCCCGCCGCGCGCCGGGCCCCTTGCCGATTAACGCTCGACTTGTAGTTTTATTTATTGTATTTTATTGTTTAATTATTAGAGAGAGTGCCCGTGTGAGAGCGGGGGAGGGGCAGAGGGAGGGCGAGAGCCTCAAGCAGGCTCCACGCTCGGGTGCGGGACTCGGCCCCACACCCCCGGGGTCGTGCCTTGAGCCGAAACCGAGAGTCGGACGCGCAGCCGACCGGGCCACCCGGGCGCCCTCCGAGTTTTCTACGACTGTAAACGTTCCAGGCTAAAACGGTCTCTCGTGGCACTCGTCTGGGTCACCTCACACGTTTCGATGGATAATATTTTCCTTTCGGTTGAAATCTAAGTATTGTCTTCGTTTCTGTTATCACTGATTCTTTGGCCCGTGAGGCATCTGTAATTAGATTTTAAAATCCCGGGACCTGGGTATGTTTTTCCAGAGGTCTGATTACTCAGAGCGAAACGCATAAACCTTAGGTGTACGGCGGGAGGACTCGGACAGGTGCACCCGTACGTGTGTGTAACCAACACGCCTTTCAAGATACACAACATTTCTGTCGTTCTGGAAAGTTCCTGCATGTGTATGGGTGTGGGTTTTGTTTGTTTTTTAGTTGCCCTTTTGTTGTCTGCTTTTAATTTACTGACACTGTGAGCAGAAAACGTGGTCTTTCTATTATCGAACATTAGGCACCTGTTGTGTTCTCAATCTGGCACATCCTGCTAGTCGCCTGTCAAAACCACCCCTGTGTGCAAACAGACCCGATGCCCCGGGCTCGCGGAGCCGCCCCACGGCCACGGTAGAGGCTGCAGGCAGAGGAGAGCCGCGAAATCACAGCCGCTCCCCCGCTGGTGTCTGTGTGCGGCTGCCCTGCACTCCGTGTTTCTGAATGTCCTGTTTTGCAGGAAGGATGCGCTTCTTAGTGGCACAGGACATTGCTGTTTTGGGGAGGGGGCCGGGGCGGAAAGGGATGCGTTTGTTAAGGCTGAGCGTGTGCTCAGTGTTCATAAATGCTTCCTGTGTCGTTGAAACCAATATATTGTATTCTGCATGTGTCCCCTAGATAGAGCATATTATCCGGGTTTCAAAATCTACACGTTTATAGGTTTTGGTCTCTGTCTTCGTCTGTTCGGGCTGCGTAACAAAACTACCATAGGCTGGGCGGCTTATGAACAGCAGAACTTTCTTCTCATAGTTCTGGAGGCTTGAGTCCGAGATCAGAATGCGGGCAGATATGGTGTCTGGGGAGGGTGGTTCGTAGATGGCCGTCTTCGTCCTGTGTCCTCACGTGGCCTAAAGACAGCAAGGGACTCCGTGGGGTGTCTTTTATAAGGACACTAGTCCCATTCCTAAGGGCTCCATCCTTCTGACCTACTCACCTCCTGNCCGAAGAGCTGTTAAATTAAACTTTCCCACCCGGTTGCTGAATAAAATCTTGTAAACCTGTCCATTCTTAAAGTTACATATATTGAAGCAGTCAAATTAAACGAGAAGTTTTTGATATTTTATGCGTCCAGCAAATTGTTCCTGTTCTTCTTATGGTGGCCATCCTTCTCCCTAGTGATGAATAGTCAACTGTTCATTTCCATAATAGCAAGTAATTCTATGGCGCTTACCATTGATGGATAGTAGATACTACCCTAAGCTTTGAATCTTATTTTAAGTTAGTTTCTCACAGTGACCCTTTGAGGTAGATGCCATTGTTTTCCCCAATTTACAGGCCAGTTGAAGTGCATTAACCAAGATCATACAGGTGGTAAGCAGTGGGGTCTGGCTCCAAAATCCATGGGCTGTCCACAGTACTTTACCCCAGGGGACTCTTCTTTATTTTTACCTGTTCTCACAGGGGTCTGTTTTTGTATTTTAAAATTCTTTTTTTAAAATATTTATTAAACAAAAATTTTAAATTATGTTTATTTATTTTTGAGAGACAGAGTGTGAGCAGGGGAAAGGCAGAGAGAGAGGGAGACACAGAATCCGAAGTAGGCTCGAGGCTCTGAGCTGTCAACACAGAGCCTGACTCGGGGCTCAATCTTGCAAACTGCGAGGTCATGACCTGAGCTGAAGTTGGCCGCTTAACCGACTGAGCCACCGAGGTGCCCCAAGTTTTTATTTAGTTTTCAAGTAATCGCTACACCCAACATGTGGCTTGAACTCACGACCCTGAGATCAAGAGCTGCACGCTCTTCTGACTGAGCCAGCCAGGCGCCCCCTGTGTTTTAAAATCCTAACTGAGGTTTAACTTCTGTAAAAGTTCATAAATCTTAGCACACACCTTGATGAAATTTATATATTTCTGCACCACCATATCAAGATATGAAATATTTTATCTCCCCAGATGGTACTCTTGGGCCCTACTCCAGTCCCAGTCAATAAACCCCATCCAGGAGCACATGGGTGGCTCAGTGGGTTAAGTGTCCAACTTCAGCTCAGGTCATGATCTCGTGGTTCATGAGTTAGAGCCCTGTGTGGGGCTCTGTGCTGACAGCTTGGAGCCTGGAGCCTGCTTCAGATTCTGTGTCTCCCTCCCTCTTTGCCCCTCTCCTGCTCACACTCTATCTCAAAAATAAATAAACATTAAAAAAAAGTAAAAGGAAATAAGCCCCATTCAGAGGTAACAAGTATTCTGACTTGTCACCATAGATTTGTTTTTCCTGTTCATAGATATAGAACCACACACTATGCCAAACACTCATGGCTGGTGTTTCCCTTAATACAGAGCCTGTGAAATTTATCTTTAAACATTGCAGTGCAATATTCTCTTGATCCCAGAGCTCCAACATTCCATTCTGTTTATGGACATTTGAATTCCTTACTGTTAGGAATAAAGCTTCTGTGGCTGTTGTGGTGCAGGCCTTCCTTTGAACCAATGTCCTGACTTCTCCCGGGGGCAAGCCTGGAGTGCAGTCGGTGGGTCCTCACACAGGCCGACCTTGAGCTTCGGCAGATGCTGCCAACAGGTCTCCAAAGTGGTTGAAACAATGTATGCCTCCAATATCATGAAAGGTTTCGTTTGCTTCACTTCCTGATAATGCATGCTACTGTTAGTTTGATTTTAGCCATGTTACTGGGTGTGTGAGTGGTTTCTTGTGTTGTAATTTTCACTGGTGTGTGTGTGTGTGTGTGAATGATGATGTAGTAGATGGTGGCCACAATAATTCCTCCTATTTCTCAACGTGCGTCTCTTTTCAAGGCTGACTTTGTTGCTCCTTGCATCGAGAGGTGGAGTTTATGTCTCTACCCCTTGAAGATGCGCTTGATTGTGCGACTTTCTTTGGCCAATGGAACATTGTCAAACACGGCAGGAGCAGACACTTGGGAAGCACACACTGGGGTTTGCCCTCTTTTGGTTATGGTTAGAGTCTTAAGAGCCAAATGGGAAGACACCTGGGCCGATCTTGCTGACAGCTGACACCACCCACCGGGCACGTGAGTGAGGCCATCTTGGACCGTCCGGCAAGCCATCAGACGACTGCAGTCTCCCAGGTGAGACCATCCGAAGAACTAACTTCCCGGCTGAGTTCAGCTCCGCTGGCTGACTCACAGAATTACGAGCACATAAGGTAACAGGCGCAGAAGTTAGCATCGGGAACAGGGGGCTGCTGTAGCCGACATTCAGAATGTGGCATTGACTTTGGAACCTGGCAGTAAGGCAGCAGCTGTAAAGGGGCTGGAAATGTGAGGAAACTGCCAGACGTTAGGAAAAGGCAAACGTGGTTATGTGATATGAGAACCATTAGCAAAAATGTTGTCGTGGTAACTTGGGGATGATAGACCATGAACTTGTGGATCTGGTTGGGGGGGGGGCTTCCCTCCATCTCTGGCCCTGCCCCCTGCCTTTCTCATGACCGCCTGGTGGTGGTGGTCCCCGAAGACCCTGCGGGTGGGCGAGAAGTCCCCTTGTGGCTGCTGCTTCCGGATTCTCCACCGTCACACCAGCCCACACCTGGCCTTTAGCAATCAGTTAAAAATTCTAGCAGAGGGACTCCTGGGTGGCTCAGTTGTTTAAGCATCTGCCTTTGGCTCAGGTCTTGATCTCAGTTTGTTAGTTGGAGCCCCACATCGGGCTCTGTGCTGTCCGTGCGGAGCCTGCTTTGGAGCCTCTAACCCCCCTCCCCCCTCTGCCCCTCTCCTGCTCACGCTTTCTCTCTCAAAAAGTAAAAATAAATTAAACAAAAAAAAAAGCAAGACATTAAAAAAATTCCAGCAGAAATCTCCCCTCTAGTCTGGTGACGCCGTCCTCATCCCGTGCAGGTGAGCCAGGGCCCCGGTCTCAGATTTCAGGCGAGTGGGTTGCCCGTGATCAAGGCTCTCTGCCGGGTTCAAGGAAGCTAGGTTTTTGCAAATGATTCAGCCTTTTCCTGTTGCTGTGTTGGCAGCAGCACCTATCGGGTTTCTACATCCAGAGTGGAAGCCAGAGATCAGAGTCTTCCTAAATCACACGGCTTTTTGGAACTGACAATGACATCACTTTCCCGTTTTCTGGAAGTTCCTTGAAGGCAGAGATCAGGAGCAGCCTGCTGGGTGTGACTTCCTTGAAGCCTGGCACTGCGCCAGGCGATGAGCCTTCGATGTACTGGCTGAGTCTATGTGAATTCACGCTGGAGCAGATGCTCTCAGGTCTCCATGAGCAGCTTCCCTCCCACCGACACAAGGTCAAAGTCACTACCTCTGAAAGTCACTACAGCCCTGCACTCTCTACGCTGAATGCAGACAGCGCGGTGCCTGGCACTTGTGGGGAGTTACTAGGCGGCTGGTCTGAGGCTGTCCTTCCAGATTTAGGAGAGGCTCCCAACCCACATCCCTCAGCCCACAGTGTCCGCTGCCCAATGCGTCCCTCGGGTTTCATTTACAAATAATGCCACTACAGCTCACGTTCGAGGACCATCTCGACCTGGCAACATGTGTTGCCAGGCACCCAGCAAGCACTCCATCCAAGCTGTTTTCTTTGCATCCACTCTGGTGACGCAAGAGAGCGATCGGGGCATCTGGGCGGCTCAGTCGGTTAAGCGTCGGACTTTGGCTCAGATCCTGATCTCACAGTTCGTGAGTTTGAGCCCCACATTGGGCTCTGGGCTGACAGCTTGGAGCCTGGAGCCTGGGTCTCCCTTTCTCTCTCTGTAGCTCCCCCCCACCCCCCACCCCCAAAAAATAAACATTAAACAAACAAACAAAAAAACAAGTGAGTGATTTAGTAGAAAGACCACAGGCTTTGCCAGTAAAGAGCCCAGAGCCTGTTTCTTGGCCTCGCGGGTTACTGGTTTGGTGATAGACATTGAATGACCAGCCGATCGATGCTCAGCTTACAAGAGAGGAGAGAAGGTTCTCCACAGCTGAGCCTGATGGCCTCCATGCCGCGGGAAGCAGATATTTGCCATCTCTCTCTGGGTAGCACCATTACCGCATGTATGGTCGATTTCAGACTATTTGGAAATGTTTAAGAACAGGAGAAATTAATCCCTGGTGAGAGAAATCAGAATAGTGGTTACCTTTGGGGGTTATCAGCTAGGAAGATGTAGAGGGAACTTTTGGGGGGAAGCTCCGAAATGTTTTATACCTAGATTCCTTGGTTACCTGAGTTTATACATATATAAAAATTCATTGAGCGGGGGATTTAGGATCCATGCTCTTCACACACCTCACTGAATGTGTGTTGGAAACCCTACCGCCCAAATACCGTGGGAACCGTTTACCCAGTTTGAGAATCTTTTCTCTTATTTTTGATTTTTCCCAACTGGCTTTTGCGCCATCTGGAGAAATGGAAGGTAAAGGGAGGAAATAAAAATGAGACTTCACTAGTCTGAGAGAAGAGGCTGACGCTTGGGTCAAGAGGAAGACTTAGTGCTTATATGGGGCTTTATCATTTTTCTATCCATGTGATTATTACTCTAAGATGAAATCTCATAAATCTGTAGCCCCTCCATCCCCAAACATGTTCAGAAAGATCAGATGCGGCTAATCTGTTGGCCTACTGTAGGCCATTGGATAGTCTGAAGAAAAACGGTGTAAAATCGAGGAGGGCATCCTTGAAATATCAATTTTAGTTTCTCTATGACTTTTTTCTCTCTGCTGTCTGGTGGAGTCGCTAACACACAATAGGTGCTCAATATATGCTTTCTAATTTGTTTCCCATTTTCAAGGAAACAGTTATCACTCACATAGCCTCAGTTCTTGCTCAAAAGCTATGGGACAAGCAACCTGTGGCTAGCGGCCATGTTTCCTGGGTAATTTCCACCCGTCAAACATTGGCTGAAAATGCTACTGAGGTGGTGAAAGGAGAAGGCAAAGCGGGTGCTTTCACAGAGTTTAAAAGTTACGTGTTTTCACAAAATACACTTCAGAGCCCACGATGTAAACCGAATGTAAAATCACATATTAAAACAAATTTTTGTTAATGTTTATTTTTGAGAGAGAGTGAAAGTGGGGGAGAAGCAGAGAGAGAGAGAGCGAGCGAGTGGGGGGAGGGCAGAGAGAGGAGGACAGATTTCTGCAGCGGGCTCTGTGCTGATAGCAGAGAGCCTGATGTGGGGCTCCATCTCATGAACCATGAGATTGTGACCTGAGGTGAAGCCAGACCCTCAACTGACTGGTCCACCCAGGCGTCCCCTGAAATCACGTATTATGTACGAGGCTCCGGGTGTCGCATTTTAAGCAAGGCTGTATGAGAAAAGGGAAAAGAAATTGCTCGAGGAGCTTAGAATTTCAAGCTCAAAAGGAGTAATTTGGAATCGATGATTGGATACAAATTCAGTTACAAGTGATTTCATCGTTGAAAAGAAACAACTTTCATGATACCCATGTTGGCATGTCAATACTACCGCTACTCACAGTAGTTTACACTTAGTGAGCACATACTATGTAGTGGTGGTTACTCTACCGGCTTGTTCATGGGTATTACTGACTTAACTCCAACAGCAGCCCTGTGTGGGAAGTGCTGTTATTTTCCCAATTTTCTGGATGAGGAACTTGAGGCAGAGGAGATTCCCGTGATCTTAAAGGACGCACAGACAGTAAGTGATGGAACAGGGTTCAAAGCCAAGCGGGCTGGCTCCAGGGCCTGTATCCTAGATTCAGATCCAGGTCTTGGATTGTATCAGTGTCCTATGGCTGACAGAACAGATCATCACACGTTTGTGGCTTGAAATAACAAAAACAACAGAAGTGTCTTCTCTCACAGTTGAGGAGACCTGAAGTCTGGAATCCAGGCGCTGGCAGGACCACACTCCCTGTGGAGGCTCTTGGGAGGGTCCTTCATTGTCCCTTTCAGCTCCTGGGGGGCCCCAGAGGCCCCCTGGCTTGGGGCCGCGTCACCCAGATCTTCGCTTCTGTCTTCACGTGGCCTTCTCCTCTGCTCCCCCCCCCCATCCGTATGAGGACACCGGTCATTGAATATCGGGCCCATCTATGAATCCAGGGTGGTCTCATTTCCAGATCCTCAAGTCTCATTTTCAGATAACAAAGACATACTACTTTGTGACTAAAATGGTAAAGTCGCGCAAGAAGGAAGTCGCAGTGAAGAGAACTGAGTGCTATATGGTAATAAAGGTACTCAGGGAAGATATGACAAAAGCCTGACACTTATTAACCACTTATTGCACGCCGGATCCTCTTCTCCATGTTTACACTTAGGGACCCACCTCATGAGTTGGGGCTCTTAAAATTCCCGTTTTGCAGATTAGGAAACCGAGGCTTGCCCGATATCACAGGTGAAAAGTGTCAGATTCGGGGGCAGGGGAGGCTGAACTCAGGCCGCCTTGCTGTGGGATTTCCCCCTCCTCTGGAACCTCATGCTGTGTCCCACAGGGAAAGGGCATGAGCATTTCTGGGGAGAGTGAGATCGTGATGGTAGTAGAGCCATCCCAAGTAAGTCCTTTAGGGCCAGATCGCTGAGTATGGCTCCTGGGTAGGAGTGTCTCAAGTCAGGAAAAAACTGCAGAGGAAACCAGGAAAGACTGCTTTTACTTTAAAAAAAAAAGTTTATTTTTTTATTTTGAGAGAGTGCATGAGTGGAGGGTCAGAGAGAGACGGAGGGAGGGAGAGAGAATCTCAAGTAGACTTGACTCAGCGCAAAGCCCAATGCAGGGCTCGACCTCACAACTGCAAGATCACAACCTGAGCAGATATCAAGAGTCAGCACCGACTGACTGAGCCACCCAGGACCCTCTCCTTTTTTTTTTTTTTGGCTAGCATTTTTCTTTAACATCTCAATGAATCCTGACAGACTACTTGTATAATAATGACGTTCTATTGTCATTTTTATTATACTCATTTTGGGGAGCCTGGGTGGCTCAGTCAGTTAAGCGTCTGACTTCCGCTCAGGTCATGATCTCACAGTTTGTGGGTTCGAGCCCCGAGTCAGGCTCTGCTGACAGCTCAGAGCCTGCAGCCTGATTTGGATTCTGTGTCTCCCTCTCTCTCTGACCCTCCCCTGCTCACTCTCTCTCTCTCAGAAATAAATAAAACATTAAAAAAATTTTTATTATACCTCTTTTACAACTGAGCAAACTGAGATTGAAAAGATTAAGTGGTGAAACTAAAGCCACACGGTCCATAAGGGGAGGAGCGAGGACTCAACATTTGGGGCTGATTTCGAAACCTACTCCTCACTCTGTCCCGGAACAGGGAGATCTGTAATCCAGGGAGAGGACTCCTGAGAGAGAAAGCAGATTTCTACTGTGGTCTAGCTCTGGGCAAAGGCAGACTGACCTGAGGACTTTCTCCTTTAAAATCCACGCCCTCCGCTGGGCGAGGTTGGAGTTTGTAAGTTGAGTGCCGGCCAGCAGCTGTCTGCTCCATTCTGTCTCCTCACCGGTGGCCCCTGAGACTCCAGGAGACCTTGTGGCTGGTTGGTGTCGGACCCCTCAGGGGGTCTCAGAAGATGGGAGGGAGAGGCTGAGCCCAAGACATCATGCGAAGTGCGGGGCCCTGGGCTGGGGAGTCTCTGAGGTCCGGCTGAAAGCCGTGGGCTGGTCCAGTGTGGAGGAGAGTGGCCGTATGAACGGGACCTTGACTCCTTTCGTTCACCACTCTTTCTGCCCCAGGGCTCTCTCTGCTGTAGCGGGAATCTCGCACCAGATCATGACACCGAGGACACTTTTCTTTCCAGGAAGCAACTTTATTCCTGCCGGCACCGCTCAGTTGGGTTCGGAACGGAAGAACTGAGCCCCCAATGCCACGTGGCTTAGGTTTTCATATATTTTTTACTTCTTTGTCTCTCGTATATGGTAACAGACAACCACGTCATCTCCGTTTACAAGGTCCTGAAGGATGTTGTCACGTAGGCGCAGAGCCAGGTCACCTCCAAGTTCTTTGTTTTTTTTCTTTTCTCTCTCTCTCTCTTTTTTTTTTCTCCTTAGGGAGGGGACCCTATCACATTCTTCCCTTTGATGCTCGGACCCCTCTATTTTGGGTCAAAGAGCATCATCTTGGTTTAGAGGTTTATATTTTTACAATATTATTACATGAGTGGCCTTCTTTTTTTTTTTTTTTTTTTTAATTATGGCCTCAATGAGACTGGAGGCAGAACATACAACCAGGGGAGCTAAGCAAGGTGGGATTAAGCACCCTCCCAGAAATAGGAGGATTTTTTTAAAAAGTATTTTTATTTATTTCTAGGATAGAGAGAGACAGCGTGAACAGGGGAGGGTCAGAGAGAGAGGGAGATACAGACTCTGACACAGGCTCCAGGCTCTGAGCTGGCAGCCAGCACAGAGCCCGACGCGGGGCTCGAGCCCACGAACCGCGAGATCATGACCTAAGGGAAAGTCGGACGCTTAACCGACTAAGCCACCCAGGCGCCCCAATGGGAGGATATTTTTAATGAGAACTTTGAATCCCCTGAAAGTTGAAAACCATCTTCCAAATAACTCCCTGGGATTGTAACCATTCCAGGTCTGGACGGGGACAGAACAATCCTTTTTATTGTGATTTGTGATCTCTTCTATGATCTTTTACTCTCCTTTTATATTTGTAGGCAGCAGTTGCTTATGTTGAGCTTCTTACAACTTTTCTCTCAGAAGCAACCAGGTAAATCTAAGGCCAAGTGGTTTTGATAGACGGCATTGCTCATTTTGGGTTGTTGCTTGGCTAGTAAGTTAAGAGCTCTTCTGAAAAGGCTTTATGTACTTATTTGATCAGAAAATTTACCTAGATCTCCTTTTATCTGTCTCAAACCTTGTAATGTAAAGGTGTTTTTTTTTTTTTTTTTTCTTCTGGCATTCTAGCTTCTTGTAAGGGGAACATGCCTGTTACATTATAGGGAGGGCCTGGATAAGGTGGGCAGCAGGGAGTAGAATTGTATTATNTATTATATGTACTATATAAATTTATATATAGTATATATAAATATATACTATAATAATACTATTATATGTATTATAGATATTATAGATATAGATCTATCAATCTATCGATCTATCTATCTATCTATCTATCTTGATGACCCTAGGAAGAGGAGGTGGAGGTAGAAGACTTCCCTTCTTCCTTCTTTAGGTCTGTTTTGGATGTGTTAAGGGGCCCTTAATTGTTTCCCCTCCTGATCGCTCGACTTTTGAAAGGGTTACCATTAAATTAGGCTCCACATCACATTGCTTACCTATATCTTGAGTTTTTCCTAAAGGCCCCAAAACAATGAACTTTGAGGAATTCTCCCCATTTCCCTTTACATTTGCAAAACAAGTCCAATTGTAGGATAATATTGTCATTGATACTTCCCTCTGGAGGCCAGGTTCCCTCTTCCAATTTGTACTGGGGCCAAGCCTTTGTGCCAAAGAAAATGAATCCTAATGCATTCCACAGGAGTAATGGCCTTGGGTGGGGAATTTCCCACCTACAGGAAAAAGGAGGAAAGTTGTTTTTTATCTCAATTTCCTATAGCCGGCCAGGAGAAACCTCATCTCCTGGCCTGTGTTTTGGCTGCCAATGCGACGAGCAGACAAGAGCCCTGGCAGTCTCTTGAGGTGCTGGGAGTAGTCATTCTTACCCAGGCCTGACCCTACCTCTGAGAGCTGGCCTGGTCTTTCCTGTGTTTTTCTTACCCCTCCGTTTCCCACCTATAGGACCTCGGGGGTAGGACTGTGACCAAGCAAGACCTTCCTGGTTGTCGCAGGATGCACTGATTTTATTTTGCCCCAACAGTAACTTACTTAACTTCTTGATCATTGGCCGTTGAGGGAGGGGGTTAAAGGGCCAGAGTCAAGGTCCATTCCCCTGCCTTTTTCTTTTTCTTTTTTTTTTTTTTTAAATTTTTAATGTTTTTTATTTATTTCTAGGAGAGAGGGAGACAGCGTGAGCAGGGGAGGGTCAGAGAGAGAGGGAGATACAGACTCTGAAACAGGCTCCAGGCTCTGAGCTGGCAGTCAGCACAGAGCCCGATGCGGGGCTCGAAACCACGAACCGCGAGATCATGATCTAAGCTAAAGTCGGACGCTTAACCGACTAAGCCACCCAGGCGCCCCTCCCCTGCCTTTTTCAACAATGCCCAAGAAATATGTTTCAGCCATGGGGCTATCCATTTTTGGCATACAATGGGCTAAGTTTAGTAAAATGGCTCCCATGTATCTTAGTAAAAGCCCTTCGTATATCATCCATCCCTCATGTGGCAGAGGCATCCATTCCTCTGCTAAACAGGAAGAACACAAATGTGGACGGATTTGGAAGCTGGCACTAAGGGTATTGCCCTTATTTTCTCAGCCTCTGAATTAAGGAGGAGGAATTTTAATCTTAACCCAGTGTACTTTTAAAATCCATTCATTTTAACATTAGTCCATCCTGACCACACATAAAATTTCTTTTTAAAGATTTCCCTTCATGAACCTTCTACAACTTTTCGTTGCAATTAGATTTTGTCCCAAGCCATTTCTCTCAAAATAACCGGTCTCATTTAGGACAAAATTACTTTTTTCTTTTTACCTTCAACAAAAATACATTTCAATTTCTTATATCTTTCTTTCATATCTCCTACTTTCCTGCATACAAAGTTGCTTTTGTTATTTTTATCAGTTTTAACTACACTGAGCAGAAGTTTAACTCTTAGAAACTTTAGTCTCCAGTGAAAACTAATTAGTAACCAATTGTGAACTCTTATATTAGAATTTCTTGGATGGCAAACTTATGAATCAATTACGCACACAGCTTGTTTTTCAACAGATCCACATATTCTCGGTTTTCCTCTAACAAGTCAAAAGCACACACCTACATCTAGTAACTAGTCCTTTAGCCTCTTATATCGTTAGATATTCAATGAATTTAATCCCAATTTATTATGCAAGTAAAAACTTTCACGTTTTAGGTTACCAAAGACTTTGAAAGCTATCTTAACAATTACCCATGGAAACTGAGACAAAGTTAACCATTGCTTTAAATCATCCTTTTGTTAACACATTGGAACAGAGATAATATGAGCTTACTTGACCTTCAGCAAATCTAGGTAGAATAAAAGTTGTTTTTATAATCTTGATAAACATTGTCTATGTCAAACCAACGGACGCAAAGTAGTTTAAACACCAAATCCGTTTTACTTGGGTCCTCGGTAAGACAATTTGTTCCCCATGGTTAATTTTTACCTGGAACGTTGGTGGAAAAATCTGAAGTCCGTGGTCAACGCTCCTTGACATGGAGGGTGGGAGGAGGAGCTGATGGTGCCTGAGACCTTGAGGAGCCAGTTATGCAGGTGGCACTCCAGGGGGTGCAGGAAAGGAGTGGGGGGAGGGAAGGCAGAAGAGACAGCTGCCAGCAGAAGGCAGAGGAGAATTCCCAGGTTTTTTGTTTTGTTTTGTTTTGTTGTGTTTTAAATTTTTATTTATTTATGGGAGAGAGAGAGAGAGAGAGACAGCGTGAGCAGGGGAGGGTCAGAGAGAGAGGGAGTCACAGACTGAAACAGGCTCCAGGCTCTGAGCTGGCAGTCAGCACAGAGCCCGACGCGGGGCTCGAACCCACGAACCGCGAGATCATGACCTGAGTGAAAGTCGGACGCTTAACCGACTAAGCCACCCAGGCGCCCCGAGAATTCCCAGTTTTAAATCTCCTCAGCTCAGACAGAGGAGCAGACTCCAGGTTTCTTTTGTTTTGTCTTCTACCAGCAGAATTAGGTGGTCCATGTCAGTCCAGAGAGGACAGGGAATCTCCCTGAAACAAAAGGAATTTCAGCAGCTGCTTGGGAATATTCCTTAAAGTCCCTGTTCTGAGGTAGAATAACCAGAGACAGTTGGCTCTAATTATCAGAGTCACTGACCCAGGAAATGAAGGAGAGACAAGTCCCCACGCACAGTCACATGGTGACTCCAACCTGCCATCCGGGGCCCAGCAGCCAACACCTTAGAGTTGCGGCTTTATTCCTCAACCCTTGTGGAACTACGAGGGCAACTCTGGGAGGTGACCAGGCTCCCCTCCTGCCTCTTAGGGGCACGTCTGCCAAAAAGAAACCTGGGTTCTTACCAGTCTGACAGGCGGTGCTCCCTGAGCTGGTTCCTGGGCCTCATGGGTTCCGTTGGTGCGCATCAGGTGCTCGCCCAGCACACCTGCCGGGAGGGCTAGTCTCCTGGGGATCAAGCGGTCTGCTGGCGCCAGGCGAGGCTGCCCCTCCTGGCATCCTGAGGTTTATATCCCTGGTGCCAAAGGAGGTGAAAACGCACCGTCTCTGAATCCCAGACGAGCCCCCAAGTAATGTAGCAGGAATCTTGCACAGAGAGTCATGATACTGAGGCTCTTCTTTCCAGGAAGCAACTTTATTGCTGCCGGCACCCCTCAGTTGGGTTGGTACCCGAAGAACTGAGCCCCAAATGCCACGTGGCATAGCTTTTCATATATTTTTACTTCTTTGTCTCCCATACGGTAACGCACAAACATGTAGTCTGATTAAATGGTCTCAGTTTACAAGGTCATGAGTTGCTGTCATGCAGACGCATAGCCAGGTTACCTTGAAGTTTGTTTGTTTGTTTTCTCTCTCTCTCTCTCTCCCTTTTTTTCTCTCCTTAGGGAGAGGACCCTACCCCAGTGCTGCTCCGGTTGCCTTTGAGAGCTGTGGCCATGAGCCCCGGAGGTGAGCCTACGCAACTGACCCCATTAGTGACAGAGTGTATGCCAGCCCGGGGGCTGGGCTCCTTCACTGAGAAGGGGGAGTGGAGGAGAAGAGGCTTATTCTGTGAATGAGCCTCAGAAATGGTCTTCCTCTGGACATGAGAGAAACTGTTTCTTCCTCTTCAAATGCCTAGAATTTCTCCCTCCTCCACCGGCATCCAACCCTCCTCTCCCCCACTCTCTGGTCCCCAGGCTGGCAGCAGGCACCCTCCGTTCCCTGGGGCTTCTGACCACGGTCTCCATCCCCACAGCGTCTGTGGCTGGAGGTGCCCATCTTCCTCCAGATTTTTCAGTGCCTCTACTTGCTGCCATTATCCTGACTCATATGTCCGTCTGAGGAGACCTTCAGCATTTCCACAATGGGTCGAAGCTTGATGGCGGTGGACGGGCACATCCAAGATTGAGAAGCAGTTTGTGAAGGGAGCACAGGCTGAACGAAAAGTGAAGGCGGACAAGGCAGGGCTTGCATCATGGCCGAGGGATGCAGAGAGCAGAGCTCTCCGGCTTTGGAACTAGAAGATACCAGTGTTCTCTCTCTCTCCCTCCCTTCCTCCACCCTTTCCCTCCCCTCCCCTCTCCCTCTCCACACGCAAGGAAAGGTCTGATGCGGACACAGGGAGAAGGTGGCCATCTACAAGCTGAGAGAGAAACCAACCCCCTCAGCACCTTCATCTTGGAATCCAACCTCCAGACCTGAGAAAACAGATTTCTGTGGTTTAAGTCATCCAGCTGATACTGTGTTTTTATGGCAGTGCTAGCAGACGTGGGCAGGTAGAAAACAAAGGAAATGGAAACAATCCAAACAAAGCATCTCACCATAAAATCCCCCACACAGACGAGTGGAATGTTTGGGGACGTTTTCCTCATCCTTTAAAACATATCAGGAGGGGCGCCTGGGTGGCTTAGTCGGTTGAGCGTCCGACTTTCGCTTAGGTCATGATCTCGCGGTTCGTGGGTTCGAGCCCCGCGTCGGGCTCTGTGCTGACTGCCAGCTCAGAGCCTGGAGCCTGTTTCAGAGTCTGTGACTCCCTCTCTCTCTGACCCTCCCCTGCTCACGCTGTCTCTCTCTCCTAGAAATAAATAAAAACATTAAAAAAAATAAAAATAAAACATATCAGGAATATTTTCCTTGGGGCGCCTGGGTGGCTCAGTCAGTTGAACGTCTGACTTCAGCTCAGGCCATGATCTCACAGTTAGTGGGTTCGAGCCCCGCGTCGGGCTCTGTGCTGACTGCCAGCTCAGAGCCTGGAACCTGTTTCAGATTCGGTGCCTCCCTCTCTCTCTGACCCTCCCCTGCTCACGCTCGCTCTCTCTCAGAAATAAATAAAACATTAAAAAAAGGAATATTTTCCTTTATCAATATGTATTAATCTAAGACTGTTGAGAATTGCAACACTTTAGTTCTAGACCAGCCAGGAATTAGGGACATTGGGGTCGTACGAGGGTGACAGAATATTTGTGTATTTTTTTAAAGTTTTTTTTAACGTTTTTAATTTATTTTTGAGAGAGATAGAGAGACAGTGTGAGCAGGGGAGGGTCAGAGAGAGAGGGAGACACAGAATCTGAAGCAGGCTCTAAGGCTCTGAGCTGGCTGTCAGCACAGAGACTGACGCAGGGTTCGAACCCACAACCCGTGAGATCATGACCTGAGCCGAAGTCGGCCGCCCAACCGACTGAGCCACCCAGGCGCCCCTTATGTATCTTTATCGTAGTGATAATTACGGGAACCTGTCCACATAACACAATGTCACAGAACTATACATGTGCATTGTACCGCTGTAATTTCTTGGTTTAGATATTTGATGACAGTTACAGAAAAATACATAAAAATGTATCTTTTGCAGGAAACGGGGCGGGGGGAAGGACTTCTCCATATTGATTTGGAAACTTCCTGTCAATCGACATTTATTCCAAAATAAAAACTTAAAAATAAAGAAGCACACAAGTAGATAATAAATAGATTTAAAAAGTCTGTTCACCACGAACCACTGTCCTCAGAGGGGCCAGAAAAGCCAGTAGAATGATTCTTCATCTTTGGGAGGTCTTCTTATATCAAAAATATATAAAAACCATCAAAGAGGCTTTCAGGACAAACACTGGAAAGGCTGAGCAAATACTTAAAAATGCAAGTGTGAGTTTCAGAGATGGTCATCACAGGAGAATATCGGGCCGGGGGGACATCCACACTATCAGTTTGCTGTTTCATCTAAGTTCATCCAATGACGAGTGTCTATTTGAAGTCAGACTTAAAACAGGAAGTCTTTTTAGCACCTCCCCCACCCCCACAAACACCCCCAAACCAGGCAGCATTCTCTCTGGCTGGGCTTACTTGTGTCTGCACCATGAGAAACGGGCATCTGAGTGTGTTTCCGGGTAGGTAGAGTTATAACGGTGGGGAGAGGCCACTAAAGCTATCTGGGAGCTCTATCCAGGCTGATAATTTTCTCTGTTCGCTTTATTTCTGGGTTTTGCTCTCTTTCTGATTTTCCCACTGTCTTTGTAAGGGAGAGCAGGGGAGGGATTTTTAAGAATGGCATTAGCTCAATTAATTTCTCAAAGAAGAAAGTTGGTGACACATATTTCTAGGGCAGACTGGGGGACTTTTCAGAGCTTTCTCGTTTTATAGCCTGTATTAGACCAGGTTCCCCAGAGAAACAGAAATAGGAGTTTCTGTATATGTATACGAGTATATGTACATGTATGACAGAGATGTACGTGTGTGTGTGTGTCTATATATATATATAGGGAGAGAGAGAGAAGAGAGAATGTGCTAGTTTAAGAAATTAGTTTATGAGATTTTTGAGGTTGGAACATCCAGAGTCAGTAGGGCAGATGGGAAACCCAGGGATATTTTCAGGGACGTTGATGTTATATGTCAAGTCCAAAGTCAGTCTGGAAGCAGAATTCGCTCTTCCTAGGAGGGGTCAGCCTTTTTTTTTCTCGTAAGGTCTTCAACTGATGAGGCCCACCCAGATTATGAAAAATAATCTGCTTTGTTTTTATTTTATTTACTTTTCAAATATAATTTATTGTCAAGTTAGCTAACATACAGTGTGTACAGTGTGCTCCTGGCTTCAGGAGCAGATTCCCATGATTCATTGCTTACATATGACACCCAGTGCTCATCCCAACATGTGCCCTCCTCAATGCCCATTACCCATTTCCCCATCCCCCCACCCTATCAACCCTCAGTGTGTTGTCTGTATGTAAGAATCTCTTATGTTTGCCTCCCTCTCTGTTTGAAACTATTTTTCCCCCTTCCCTTCTCCCATGGTCTTCTGTTAAGTTTCATATGAATGAAAACATATGATATCTGTCTTTCTCTGACTGATTTATTTCACTTAGCATAAGAAATACCCTCCAGTTCCATCCACATTGTTGCAAATGGCAAGATTCCATTCTTTCTCATTGCCAAGAAGTATTCCATTGTATATATAAACCACATCTTCCCTGTCCATTCATCTGTTGACGGACATTTGGGCTCTGTCCATAATTTGACTATTGTTGATAGTGCTGCTGTAAACATTGGGGTACATGTGCCCCTATGAATCAGTGGTCCTGTATCCTTTGGATAAATTCCTAGTGGTGCCACTGCTAGGTTGTAGGGTAGTTCTATTTTTAATTTTTTTGGGGAACCTCCAAACTGTTTTCCAGAGGGGCTGTACCAGTTTGCATTCCCACCAACAGTGCAAGAGGGTTCCATTTCCCCACATCCTTGCCAACGTCTGTTGTTTCCTGAGTTGTTAATTTAGCCACTCTGACCGGTGTGAGGTAGTATCTCAATGTGGTTTTGATTTGTATCTCCCTGATGATGAGTGATAATGAGCCTCTTTTCACGTGTCTGTTAGCCATCTGGATATCTTCTTTCTAAAAGTGTCTATTTACGTCTTCTGCCTATTACTTCACTGGATTGTTTGTTTTTGGGGTGTTGACTTTGGTAAGTTCTTTATAGATTTTGGATACTAACCCTTTATCCGATATGTCATTGGCAAATATCTTCTTCCATTCCATCTGTTGCCTTTTAAGTTTTGCTGATTGTGTCCTTCACTGTGCAGAAGTATTTTTTTTTTTTTATCTTGATGAGGTCCCAATAGTTCATTTTTTCTTTTATTTCCCTTTCCATCAGAGACCTGTTGAGTAAGAAGTTGTTGTGGCTGAGGTCAAAGAGGTTGTTGCCTGTTTTCCTCTCTAGAGTTTTGATGTCTCACATTTAGGTCTTTCATCCATTTTGAGTTTATTTTTGTGTAGGGTGTGAGAAACATGGTCCAGTTTCATTCTTCTGCATTCTTCATTCCAGTTGCTGTCTAGTTCTCCCAGCACCATTTGCTAATGAGACTATGTTTTTTCCATCATCAAAGATTAATTGGCCATACATTTGTGGGTCCAATTCTAGGTTCTATATTCTATTCCATTGGTCTATGTGCCTGTTTTTGTGCCAATACCATACTATTTGATGATTACAGCTTTGTAGTAGAGGCTAAAGTTGGGATTGTGATGCCTCTCATTTTGGTTTTCTTCTTCAATATTACTTTGGCTATTCAGGGTCTTTTGTGGTTCCATACAAATTTTAGGATAGTTTGTTCTAGCTCTGAGAAGAATGCTGGTGTAATTTGATTGGGATTGCATTGAATGTGTAGATAGCTTTGGGTATTATTGACATTTTAACAATATTTGTTCTTCCAATCTGCCGGAGGCCGGCTCTGGCAGGTCCAGGGGTCCCCGAAGGATGGACGGTGTCGGCGAGAGAGAGAGAGAGAGAGAGAGTGAGAGAGCCCCGAGATTCTTTCTGATCACCAGGCAGGCATCTCTGTCCTGTCGGTTTTCGTGTCTTTATTTAAAGGTTCAACAATAATATGAGGTCAGAGAAAAGGAATTTCTTACAATGAGTGGCCTTTTGTGATATCAATTGCAGAATTATCCCAGCCATAGTGAATTTATGACCAAGGAAATAACAGGATGCTCTTAGTGAAAAACAGGATAACATATAGGTTAAATTGTACATAGATAAGCTAGGAGTCATTCTGTCTGGCTCTCAAGAGGATGAATGATTCTGAATTGGTTTGTTTGTGGAAACTACCAAGGGGGCTCTATATGTATCAGTCTTTGCATCTGAGTTTATGTTTTAATTACTCTTATCTATCCTCATCCCAGCTGCCAGTGTAAGGGAGGATGTTTGTGGAATGTAGGCCTTGAGGAAGGGACTGCCATACATCACCAGTTAGTAAGTTATGTTCTGCCCTTATTTGTACCTTAACTATAAATTAGGTTCTTCTGACATGGGACCAGACTCAGTAGTAACTCTTGTGTTCTTAACCCCCTTTATTATCTAAGTCTTGGATCTGCAAAGCCCATAGGAAGAGCCTTTTGATAATGATCCATAGAGCTTTATCTAAAATCTCTTTTGTAAAGGCAGGAATATGCTTTTCCTTATGAGGTATCTGTGTTCAGAATATGGGTCTGATATGGAATATTGTGAGGCCTGGTCAATACCAGCAGGCTTATTTCCGGCATGAGCCAGTAGTAGCAGAAGGAGATACCAGTTTTGTTTCTCATGGCAGGAGCTGTGCAAACATTGCCATTTTCTTGCCGTGACTGCCATCCAGAGAGGCCAGTGCGGCTCCCGGCACCAATCCACGAGTGTGGAATGTTTTTCCATTTCTTTGTGTCTTCTTCAATTTCTTTCATAAGTTTTCAGCATACAGATCTTTTACCATTTTGGTTAGGCTTACTCCGAGGTATTTTATGATTCTTGGTGCAATTGTAAATGGGATTGATTCCTTGACTTCTCTTTCTGTTGCTTCATTATTGGTGTATAGAAATGCAACCAATTTCTGTACATTGATTTTATATCCTGTGACTTTGCTGAATTCCTGTGTCAGCTGTAGCAGGTTTTTGGTGGAATCTTTTGGGTTTTCCATGTAGAGTATCATGTCATCTGCAAAAAGTGAAGGTGTGACTTCTTCTTTGCGAAGAAAGTAATCTGCTTTAATCAGAGTCTACTGATTTCACTGTTAATCTCATTAAAAAAAAAAAAAAGGAACCAACACCTTCCCAGCAACATCATGCCTCCCATGAATGGAAGGACAGACTCGAACAGGTGGCCCAGTGATTGCCTACAGGGTAGATTCCTTTGCACCTGGAGTCGTTTTCATACCACAGAGCCTGTCCAGTGAGCCATCACTCCTGGCACTGCACCTGGAGAGGTCACTTAACCAAGAGATGTCGGCTCTACCTGCCGGTGCTCTTAGTTGTCACTCCTCACCTGTCATCAGCTCCCCCTCTCTTGACGCCAGGGCTCCCTGTGAGGAGTGACACAGGGCTCACTGTGAGGGCTCACACTTGGGGCTTTCTGACCCCCAAATCCATGCTCTTCTCGTGTGCCCCAAAACATGTATGTAGAAGAGGGGACAGTGATCCTGGAAGAGGAATCCTCAGGGCAGATTTCTGCCATTGCCAGAGAACATAGAACCTGGCCAATCTGAGGACTTTGTGCTTCAAGATTCACCCCCTCCGCTGGGAAAGGTTGGAATTTCTATGTTGTATCCCTGACGTCACCTGTGTATACTTTGTCCCCTTACCTGTAGCACTGAGTCTCCATGAGGACAGTGTCTGTTAGTGATGGGCTCCTCAGAGAGTCCAGGGAGATGGAAGGAAAAGAATTGGTTCTCAAATCTTCATAAATTACAAGAGGCTTGGGAGAGCCAGGGACTGTAGCATCAGGGCCACCTCCCAGGAGCAATGACCATGTGCACAACGGTTGAAACTGGAGCTCCACTCTCTCCTCGTTGTCATTTCTGTGTTTCCTGCCCCAGGACTCTTGATACAGATGCTGTTGCTATTGGGAGCGGCCACTCAGAAGCCTAGTGGTGAGTCTGCCCAGCCAGCCACGTGGGTGACACAAACGGGGGAGTGCATGATGAGGTCTGGGTCCCCTCACCGACAAGCAGGGAAAGGGGGGCATATTTTTCAAGTGAGGCTCTGGTCTTCTGGAGATAAGAGAAACTGTTTCTGCTTCCACAAATGTTCAGAGTTTGCTGTGTTTTCTTCTTCCAATGGCAGTCATTCCTTTCCTTCCTCCACCTCTCTTCCTCTGCTCCTCACCCCCAACTGGCAGCTGGCTCCCTCCATTTCTTAAGGCTTGAGACTGTGTTCTCTGTCCTCACACCCTCTGCCCCCATAGACTGTGCCCGGTGGTGCCCCATGAACTCCAAATGTGTCAACGCCACGGCCTGTCGCTGCTCTCCGGGGTTCTCTTCTTCTTCTGGGGAGATCTTCACCAACCTCTTGGAGAATTGTGACGGTACAGGGGCTTGGAGGGGCGGGGGGGGGGGGGGGGCATGGAGAAGGTGGGGGCAGGCGGTAGGGGGAAGACGTTCTCTTCTCCATGTCTCAGTTTGCTTGTCTGTAAATTGGGGATCATCGTTGTACCTACCCCATATGGATGGAGTGAGATTTAAAACTTGCTTGTGTTGGGGCGCCTGGGTGGCTTAGTCGGTTAAGCGTCCGACTTTNGTCTGTGACTCCCTCTCTCTCTGACCCTCCCCTGCTCACGCTGTCTCTCTCTCCTAGAAATAAATAAAACATTAAAAAAAAAATTAAAAAAAAAAAACTTGCTTGTGTGAAGAACAGGTAAAGTCTAGAACAGAGCCGACCATCAACACAAGCTCTTATCATGGCTACTGCTGTTATTACTATATGATCATTCTCATTGCACAAAGAAAGGGGAGAAACAGTGGAAGCAAGAGGAGGAAAGAAACACAGGAGTTGGAAGCCAGGCTCTTCTCCTGGCATGAGCTCACCAGAAACTCCTGACCCATCAAGGTCATGGTTTCTTGCCTCACTGTTCACAGCAGGCCCANAATTGGTTTCCATATAACACCCAGTGCTCATCCCAACAGTGCCCTCCCCCATGCCCATGACCCCCTTCCCCTCTCCCCCACCCCCATCAGCCCTCAAGATTGTTCTCAGCATTTGAGAGTCACGTCCTGGTGCTGGCACCCACAGCCTGGGCCTGGGCCCTCAGAAGGGAAGTCCATGAGCTCAGGTAGGAAGCTCTGCTCTGGGGGAGACCAGTTGCCCGTTCCCACTCATCACGATGTCATGAGCCCTTTCAGGCTCTAAAAGTCTTTGGTGCCCTGATTGGGATGTTCAGGACCAAACATTCTGTCCCGGCGTTTTGATTCATCTTATTGAGTTGTTGAAGTTGTTGACAGCTGATGGTGTCCAGCTCTTGCTCTGTGGGTCCCTGAGCTACTCAGAGGGGTCCAGGCTCATGGTGTCTTTCCTCTCATGTTTAGAGAACAGGAAGAGAGATAGGAAGCCAGGAACCATCCGCAGTGACTCAGCTGTGAGAGCCTGGCATGTTGCTTCCTCATTTTGTGTCTGCGGTAGACTCTGATAAGGGGAACTTCTTCCAGTGTTGCAGATAGTAAAACTCTTCTAGAGGCATCTTGGAGCATCTTGAAAATGTCTGACAGCAGAGCTGGGGGTGTGGGGGATGAGCACTGTGAGGTGCACTTGGGTCACTGCGAGTAATGGGAGGTGGAAGCTGTCAATGGGCAGGGTCTGACCAGCTGGCTTTATCCTCAAGTATGAGTGGTGAGTGTCACCCAGCCATGACTCTCTCCACTGTCAGCATTGAGAGTGGCCTCCAGTGCCACTGTCCCTCTGACTGGAGCCCTCCCCCAGCTTCCCAGTGGTGCAAACAGTCTCACAAGGGAGGGCCTGGAGCCTGAGTCAGTGCCTCCATCTGCCCCACAAGACCTGCAGAAGGGGATGCAGACCTCCTTCCAGCCCCCATCATGGCACAGCAGAGTGTCTGATGCTAGGGGCCCTCAGGCCCAGCCAGAGAGCAGAGACGGGCAGAGCAGTCAGCAGGCTTTCCGGGGAAGCTGGCTCACTCAGTCCAAAGAACTGTGAACTGAGTTCTTTCTAGGCCCCACAGCAGAGTAGGACTGGAGCCCAGGGCCTCTGCCCTGTGGGAACTCACACTTTTGGCTGGTGACCCTTTGCCCTGTTGTGTTCCAGACATCAATGAGTGCGCACCACCCATGGCGGTGTCCTGTGGAAAATTTGCCGACTGCCAGAACATAGAAGGGAGCTACCACTGCGAATGCTGCCCCGGGTACGAGCTTGCTTCTGGGGCAAAAACTTTCAAGAGTGAAAGTGAGAACATGTGTCAAGGTAAGAAGTAGCCCATGCCTTCCGTCTCCCCATCCATGAGGTTGGGGGTCACCAGAGCCATTGCTAAAGCATCCCCAGAGGCAGGATGAGTCAGGACAGGTCTGTCTGCTCCTGGGCCACCGGCACAGAAAGGCAGGGCAGCGGGAGAGACAAGGGCCTGGACCCAGGCTTTGCCTCTTTTTTNCAGGCTCTGAGCTGGCAGTCAGCACAGAGCCCGACGCGGGGCTCGAACCCACGAACCGCGAGATCATGACCTAAGCGAAAGTCGGACGCTCAACCGACTAAGCCACCCAGGCGCCCCACCCAGGCTTTGCCTCTTGATAGCTGTGTGTGTGACGCTGGCCAGGATACTCATTCAGAAATCACCGTTCATGTGCCAGGGGTGGTATTATTGTGCTTTTGTGTTAAAAAGACAAAGCGTCTCTAGTTTTTACAGATAAAAACAAAAGTGCCTTTGCCTTTTGTTAACTGTGTGACCTTGGGCAAGGGATTGTGCTTCTGTGCCTCAGTCCACCCATCTGTAAAGAAGGGGGTGACAGTGGTGCTTACCTCACAGAATTGCGGGCATCCCCAGGGCCTGTCGCCCAGGGTGGGCACTGAGTGCAGCCGCTCCAGCCCACACCTACTGCAGTCGCATCTCTTGCCGCAGTGATGCCACCGTTTAGGCCCGGAGGCCAGCCTCTGCGCGGCACCAGGCTTTGCCCCCCTTCCAGGGAGAACAGCAGGCAGCGGAAGGGGCTTTGGGTATCCACGGGGGTTGGGGGGGGGCAGCAGTGGGTAAGCAGGAGCCACAGCTTGCCCAGCGAGAGGGGGTTAGTGCAGATACAGAGAGAAGAGGGGAAGGCAGAGGTGAGGTGAGGACGGGGCAGAGCTGAGGGTCCAGAGGACTCTAAGGAAGGTCCCCAGGCTCCCCCCTGTGGTGGAGAGAAGAGCCCATGGCCTTGGTCCCGGCCCCCTCCTCCCCTGCAGCAGAGGACAGAGCCTTCGCGTGAAATGGAAGAAGGTCCCTCACTTCCATGCGAACATAGCACGTTTGAGGCTGGGTTTCCACTCCCACTTGCCTCCTGGGGCCGGAGGCCCTTGTGCAGCGAGCAGCCTGCGCACCTGCACATGATGAGCGTGGATCCCACTCAGCGTGCTTGGACTGGGAATGCCAACCCCCACCCCACCCCACCCCGCTGTTGTGGTGCTTGTGGTCGTCCAGGAGCGGCGTCGCCATGTTACAACAGGCCAGGGAAGAGGAAGGGACTCCATCGGCGGCTGGGTGGACACGGAGGAAGAGACAGGAGAGGGACCTCCATGGGCCTCCAGCTGGGTGACGGGGAGGGGACAGTCTCCGCTGGTTAGGCCCAGGGCCTGCCACCTGAAGACCTGGCTCTGTGAAGGCTCCTGTCACAGCCAAGGACACGTCACCCATGTCGGGCGGTGCGACCCGCCGCTCGGTGGCCCCTTGCCCCGCCCTCCCCAGGCATCAAAGCAGGTCCTTGCCGCCTGCCTGGTGTCCGGCGCCTCCTCGAAGCCCGGGCTCAGAACCCTCCACGGAGGGTCACTTCTGGATGTTGGGAACGTACCCNTCAGCTCCCAGGAAAGCCCACCCTGGGCCCGTCTGCGTCCTCGGGCTGGGACACAGGGGGTCATGTGTCCCCGGCCCAGCTGCGAGCCGCCCGGAGAGGCAGACGGGGAGGGCTCAGACTGCTTCCTGCCACATCTGGACAACCGAACATCCGGGCCACCACGCTTCGCCCGCAGGACGCCCCCGTGTGGATTAGAAAAGGCACCCGCTCGCTGAGGAGGAGAGAGCGGGGCCTTCCAGATGCTTCTATCCCAGGAAACAGCTGCAGGCAGGCATCCAACACCCTCCCCTTCCCCCTGCAGACGTGGACGAATGTCAGCGGAGACCCAGAATCTGCAAAGGCCGCACCATCTGCGTCAACACCCAGGGCGGCTACACCTGCAGATGCCCCCCCGGCTTTAAGCACGACAAGACAGACCCGAACACGTGCTCAGGTAGAGGCCCCGGAAGACGCTGTGAGGCTGCGCTGGAGCTGGGAGGGGCCAAGGCAGAGGAGCCCGAGGAGCCTGAGGAGGAGGGAGAAGACCCTTGGGTTCCTGAGACGCTAGGGGTTTGCTCTGCCCAAGGATCTGCCTCCCCACAAGGTCCACCACAGAGCGGGGAGGTAGCAGGGCCTTCTGGGCCTGGGGTTCCCTTGTGGAGCCCCCCGGCCTCTGTGAGCATCCCCTGGTCTCGCCCCTTCCTCATCTGCCGCACGGGAGCAGGGGGAGGTGTCACTTCCAGTTCCTGGAAAGGAGGCTGGGCCAGAGCTGGGGAGGGAGTAGCCGACAGCCCTTGGAAAGAGAGTCCAGTCCCTATGACTCAGTTTCCCTCCTGGTTTCACAGCCTATGAACTGGGGACCATGGTCCCTGCCATGCCCATCTTGCAGGGAGACCATCATAGGGTGCACTGAGATTGAAGTTGAAGGTCGCCAGGTGGCAGCACGTGCAATAACAGCAAGGGTCCCTGATGCTGGGCAGTGAGAAGTGGGTGCAGCCAGTGGAGGGGACCCTGACCCTCTGGCTTTGTCCTCAGACGTGAATGAATGTACCTCGGGGCAAAGCCCGTGCCACCGCACCACCCACTGCCTCAACACCATGGGGAGCTATGAGTGCCGCTGCCGCCCCGGCTGGAAGCCCATTCCCGGGTCCCCCAATGGCCCAAACAACACCATCTGTGAAGGTCCAGAACTCAGATGCCACGTCCTGGAGACCCACACTCAGAACCCCTGATCGCATATTCAGTGGCACCCACACAAACCAAGCCAAATGAATGCTGGCGGCACCCTGCTGCACCAGGCGTTAATTCTTTTGAGGCTTGATGGGAAAAAATCTAGTGGGGGTCTCGAGGAAGAAGCTGGGGTACTGAGGAGTAGGCTCCTTGGAGACCCCAGGCGGCCACTAATTACTCCCTGGGATTTCAGTATTTCACAACCTGCACATCTGTACAGGGCTCACGTGCTATGTGTCAGGCCTTGCCGCATTTCCTGTAACTCCTGCATCACCAGGATGTGGGGGTCAACAGGTGACGTCACCTCCAGCCAAGGTGGGAGGTACTAATATGGGGAAAAAGCAGGTGGGACACAGAAGGAGGGGGCCTGACTCCCCCCTTTGTGTCCCCAGATGTGGACGAGTGCAGCTCTGGACAGCCTGTGTGCCACAACTCCACCGTCTGCATCAACACTCTGGGCTCATACAGGTGCCGCTGCCGCCATGGCTGGGAGCTCAAACCCGGATTCCAGAATATGCAGCCAAACACTACCTGTCAAGGTACCTGGTCTGAGCTGACCCCAGANCCCCCCACCAAGAGTCCCTCTGACCTGCCTCGTCTCCTCTTCCCAGACACTCACCAGCTTCTTTGAAAGAGTCCAAGTACTGCGCAGAGACTTCAAGCCAGCCTTGGCTCAGGGCACCATCCAGGTAAGAGCACAACCCAGGAGAAGAAAAAGAACCCAGGCACCCCATCGAGGCCTGGAAGGAGGCAGCCCCGTCACAATGGCAACTTCTCTGAGACCCCCGCCTCTCCCACGGTGGGTGGGAGAGCAGGCACGCCAGTGCCCATAATCGATGGGCACCCACAAGTGACTTTTCTCTTGCTGTTTCTGGACAGCGGGCTTATGTCATCTTGGCATTTGTGAATAGGGTTGACCATGAGTGCTGGATTCCAGGGGTAGAGACCCAGGGAATCAGATCTAGGACCACTTTTATCTACCAGTTTCTAGGGGCTATTCTCCGGGGCTGAGTGGGAGGGGTCTTCATGGCTCACCCAGTCTCTTTTCTCACCCCCCACTCTCCCAGGACCTCATGCAGGGGGTGGATGAGTTGCTGCAGGCCCCGGATGACCTGGAGGCTCTGTCCCCCTCAGAGCAGCGCTGTGTGGCCACGAACCTGCTCGTGGGCCTGGAGAACGTCCTGAGAGACGTAAGCCGGGCCCTTCCCAATGGGCCATTGACCTTCAGTGCACCTGCAGGCACAGGTAAGTACTGGGGTCTGCCCCAGGCTCCTGCTCTGCCTTCCCCCACCTCGTTTGTCCCCCAGCCTCACTGGAGCCAGTNGCATGGAGGAGGGCACTTGGGATGAGCACTGGGTGTTGTATGGAAACCAACATGACAATAAACTATTAAAAATTTTTTAAAAAATAAAAAAAAGAAATTTCACATGAATAAAAAGTAACTATGAATTAAAAAAAAAACAGTGTGACACTCCATAAACCGATTAAAAGTTTAAAAAGAAATGAATAAAACTGTAAACATATACATTTTCATTGTAATATAAATTATCAGCAGATGAAATAATTTTTTTAATGTTATATTTATTTCTGAGAGAGAGAGAGACAGCGTGAGCAGGGGAGGGCCAGAGAGAGAGGGAAATACGGAATCCAAAGCAGGCTCCAGGTTCTGAGCTAGCTGTTAGCACAGAGCCCGACGCGGGGCTCGAACCCACAAACCGTGAAATCATGACCTGAACTGGAAGCCAGACACTTAACCAACTGAGCCACCCAGGTGCCCCAGACAAAATACTTACAATGAAGAATTCAGGCTAACAAAATGGAAGCATTGTCAAGAGAAGACAATTTATTAAATTTTAAAGAATGTAAATTTTATGTTATTTGGTATTTCAGTTCACCACGATTTTAAACAAACTGTACAATTCAGTGGGGGCTTAGCACACTGGGAGCTGTACAGCCCTCACCTGCATTTCTAAAATATTTTCATCACCCTAAAAGTAAATAGCGTGCCCACTAACCGGTCACTTTTCATCTCTCCCTCCCCCAGCTACTCAAAGCCAGCAGTCTGTTTTCTGTCTCTACGGGTTCCCCTATTCTGGACATTTCATATCTATAGAATCATCATGTTTTCAAGGTGCATCCATGTTGTAACATGTGGCAGTATTTCTTTCTTTTTTTATGGTTGAATAATAGTCCATCATTTGGCTACAGCACCTTTCTAAAATTTTGTTTTAATGTTTATTTATATTAGAGAGAGAGAGAGGCAGGGCATGAGTAGGAGAGGGTCAGAGAGAGAGGGAGACACAAAATCCAAAGGAGGCCCCAGGGTTAGGGTTAGGGTCAGGCTCTGAACTGTCAGCACAAAGTCCAACGTGGGGCTCGAACTCATGGACCGTGAGATCACGACCTGAGCTGAAGTTGGATGCTCAACCGACTGAGCCACCCTGGTGCCCCTACAGCAACTTTTGTGTATCCATGAATCCCACTGTTGGACATTTAGGTTGTTGACTTTTTGAGTAGTGTTTGACTATTTTGAATCACATTACTATGAATATTGCTGGATAAGTTTTTGCTTGAATAATTGTTTTCTGCTCAATGTATACAGACATAGGAGTGGGATTTCCCAGTGATATGGAAATGCTGTGGCCCATCTTTGGAGGAATGACCAAATAATTTTTCCAAAATGGCAGCACCATTTTACATCCCCATTGGCAACACCCAATGGTTCCAATATCCATATTCTCAGCACCACTTGGTACTTACATTTTGTTTCCTGATAGTCACTTCAGTGTCCTTTGCCTATTTTTAAGTCAGGTTGTTTTGTTTGGCTTTTGGTTGTTGAACTGGAAGAGTTCTTTACGTGTTCTAATAGTAGACTCCATGAGACATGTAATTTGCTAATTTTTTCTCCCATTCCACAGATTGTCTTTTTAATTTAATAAACAAATGTGTCTGTTGGATGAAATCCATTTTCTCTGTTTTTTCTTTTGTTGCATGTGCATCTGGTGTCTTATCTAAGAATCCATTGCCAAATCCAAGGCTGTGAAGATTTACACCTGTGTTTCCTTCTAACTGTTCCAGTGTTAGCTCATAAATGTAGGTCTTTGACCCATTTTGAATGAATCTTTGTGTGTTGTGTGAGGTAGGGTCCCTTCTACTGCAAGTGGAGATCCAGATGTGCAAACACCAGTTGCTGAAGAGACTTTTCTTTTTTCATTGAACAGTCTTGTCATCCCTTGTTGAAAATCAGTTGACCGCAGATGTATGGGTTTATTTCTGGACTTCCAATTTTATTTTATAGGTCTGTATGTCTATCTTTATGCCAGTACCCTACAGTTCTGATTACTGTAGATTAGTAGTGAGCTTTAAAATCAGGAGGTGTAAGTACTCCTTTTTTTTTTTTTTTTTTTTTCCATTTCAAGATTGTTTTAGGCATTAGGGCTCCTTGCAATGTCCTGTGAATGTTAGGATGCACTTTTCCATTTCCAAAAAAAAAAAAAGTTTGGAATATTGGTATGGATTGCATTGAATTTGTAGATCTTTTTGGGAAATATTTCCATCTTAAAAATATTGTGCCTTTTATTTATTATTATTATTATCTTTCATAGTTTATTGTCACATTGGTTTCCACATAACACCCAGTGCTCACCCCAACAAGTGCCCTCCTCCATGCCCATCACCCCGCTTCCCCTCTCCCCCATCCCCATCAGGCCTCAGATTGTTCTCAGTATTCAAGAGTCTCTCATGGTTTGCCTCCCTCCCACTCCCCAACTTTTTAAAAAATATTTATTTACTTAGAAAGAGAGAGAGAGGAAAAGGCAGAGAGAGAGAGAGAGAGGGAGAGAGAGAATCCCAAGCAGGTGCCACACTCAGCGTAGAGCCCAATGTGGGGCTCAGTCTCATGAACTGTGAGATCACTACCTGATCTGATATCAAGAATCAGATATTCAACTGACTGAGCCACCCAAGTGCCCCAATATTAAGCCTTTTAATCCACTAACATACAATGTTTTCCTAGTTATTAAGGGTCTTTCATTTATTTCAAAAATATTTTTGTAGTCTTCTGTGTTAAAAGTCTTGAAGCTCAGATAAATTTATTCCTAATACTTTGCTGAAGATTCTTTTACATCTATGTTCATAAGAAATATTGATCTATTATTTTCTTGTAATGGCTTTATCTTTTTTTTTTTTTAAATCAGAGTAATGGTCACTTCATAAGATTACTTAAGTAGTATTCCTTCCTCTTCTACTCTTGGAAGAGTTTACAAAGGATTCTTGTTCATTCTTAGTTAAATGGTTGGCAGAATTCACCAGCAAAGCCATCTCATCGAGGCTTTTCATTTTGGGGAATTTTTGATTACTGATCAGTTCTCTTTGCCTGTTATAGGTCTGTTTGGACTTTATTCCTTTTTCAGTTACTTTTATAGTTTGTGTGTCTCTAGGCATTTGTTAATTTTATCTAAGTTATCCAATTTGTTGGTGTACAGTTGCTCATAGTATTTTCCTATAATCCTTCATAAATTCAGTGTGTGTGTGTGTGTGTGTGTGTAAACACACATATCAATATCAATAATGGTATCATTCCAACCACTACAGCCACAAATACTATGCTAACTCCCTTACCTAACTCTGACATCTCACAGACCTGTCCCTGAAGGTGGGAGAACAAGGAGACACAAATGTCACCTTGAGTCAGAACCAGGCAAAGATGTGGCTGAGCTTGGATGCGGTGCATAAATCTAGTGACTCAGGTAACGGCTGAGATGGGAGGAAGGTCACAAGATACCCAAGGATGTGACAAACGGGGACCTGAAGCTTAAGGGGAAGTAGGGGACATAGTGGCACCAAAAGGGTCCATCTGAGGAAGAAGGGGCCCCTTGGGCACCCCAGGTATCGACACTGGCTTGTCCTGCAGGTGCTTCTGTGGTGGGCCTCATCTCCACTCCAGGGATGGGCAAGTTTCTGCCTGAGGCGCCCCTGGTCCTGGAGCCCAAGCAGCAGGAAGCCCTGCATGAGCCCGAGGGCTTGCTGGGAGAGGCCTCCCCTGTCCTGCTCTCAGATGTCATCTCTGCCTTTATAAGCAACAAGGACACCCAGAACCTCAGCTCCCCCGTCACCTTCATCCTCTCCCACCATGTGAGTGCTGGTGGAATGGGGCTGTGGGTGTGCAAGGGACTGGTCTGGGGCTCAGCCTCGCTGTCCACATCACCCTTTGTGTCCTGGGGGTGGGGGGCTCCTCCATGGGTGAGTCATTCCCCCAGGAGGGCCCTTTGCAGACCAGCTTGGGATGAGCATTTCTGAACACCAGGACCACCAGCTCCCACCTACACTCTGTTCCTATACAGCCAGTGACCCCTGGGCCAACGCACAAGGTGCTCTGTGTCTTCTGGGAGCACAGTCAGGATGGATGCGGTCACTGGTCCACCACAGGCTGCAGGCTGGTGGCCACTGGGGACTCCAGCACCACCTGCCAATGCACCCACCTCAGCAGCTTTGCCGTCCTCATGGCCCCCTACGGCGTGCAGGTGAGCTCCCTGGGGAGGCCGCAGTCCACGTCGATCGCTCTCTAACATGTTTCCCCACACATAGGAGCTTTAAAGAAACAAATGTGTATCTCGCGGTTTCTGTGGGACAAGAATCGGGTGTGGTGTAGCTGAGTTGCTGCTCAGGGTCTCACAAGGCTGACTCCATGGAGTCAGCCAAAGCTGCATTCTTGTCTGAGGCTTAGGGTCGTCCCGTGAGCTCCCTGGTGGCTGGAAGAATTCAGTCCCTTGCAGTTTTAGGCCTGGGGTTCCACGTTCTTTCCAGCGATGAACAGGGGACCCTGCTGAGCTCCTAGGGGCTCCCTGCATCCCTTCTCCCCAGGCCCTCACACAGTGTATCAGCATTTCTGTCCACAGGCCAGCAGGAGAAGCTCCCTCACCTCAAATGCTCTCAAACTTTGAATATTTTTCTCTAGGAAGAGCCTAGAACTTTTGAGAGCTCACTGATTAGGCCAGGCCCCTCCAGGGTGATATCCCTCTTAAAGTCAACTGATCTAGGACCTGTGACTGTGATGTCCTCTTTGCTGGGTCCCAGGAGGAGGATCCTGTGCTGGTCGTGATCACCTACATGGGACTGGTCCTTTCTCTGCTGTGCCTCCTCCTGGCAGCCCTCACCTTCCTGCTGTGCAAAGCCATCCAGAACACCAGCACCTCGCTGCACCTGCAGCTCGCAGTCTGCCTCTTCCTGGCCCACCTGCTCTTCCTCACGGCCATCAACCAGACCAAGATCAAGGTACTGACACTGACACAGAAGACCCCCGCCCCAAGCCATGGGGTGCTCAGTTCATGGAGCCATTATTGCACTGATACCTTAATACAATATCCTTGGGCCCCAGGAGGTTGGAGAGGTAATAGTCTATTTAGACAATCTTCTCTCAACAGCTCCACCTTATATATAAGAGTTCTCCCTGATGGCAAGGTATGGGAGAGGTCCTGGGGCCACCCTCCTCCCCAGCAGTCCCTCCTGGTGACTCCTTTCTCCTCCCCCAGGTGCTGTGCGCCATCATCGCGGGTGCCTTACACTACCTCTACCTGGCCTCCTTCACCTGGATGCTGTTGGAGGGTCTCCACCTCTTCCTCACTGCACGCAACCTGACGGTGGTCAACTACTCGGGTGTAAACAGGTTCATGAAGAGGCTCATGTTCCCTGTGGGCTATGGAGTCCCGGCTCTAATTGTGGCCATTTCCGCTGCAACCAGACCTCACCTTTATGGAGCACCCACCCGGTAAATGCAAATTCCCACCGTCCTTATCTTCTCCAGCACAACCATGGCCATCGTAGAACCAGAGGAGTCTTTTTTTTTTTTTAATGTCCAGGCAGAACACAGAGAAGGCACGCTGAGTAAGAACGCTGAGGATGTCTTTTTGGTGGGAAATTATAACAGTTAAGCAGAATGTCTTTAAAGCTTTATCCTTTGAAGAGCAAAACTGAAATCAAAATAAGTGCTTGGGACATCATTTAAGAATCGAATCTACTTCTTTATCCAAATCCTTTAATCCAGTTTTTTTTTTTAATTTGGAACTGGGGAGCTGATTTATATAATAGTTTGCTATTGTACTGGTAATGCCCCAGAGGAGGCTCCCGTAGGCCAATCTGTCAAGTGACAAGGCCGATTCACGGTGCCCTGGGGCTAGGGTGGCAGTGGGGGACAAACGCGGTGACTGCTAATGAGAATGAAAGGTCTTTTTTTATTTTTTTTATTTATTTTTTTTTTAAATGTTTTATTTATTTGTAGGAGAGAGAGAGAGAGAGAGAGAGACAGCATGAGCAGGGGAGGGTCAGAGAGAGAGGGAGTCACAGACTGAAACAGGCTCCAGGCTCTGAGCTGGCAGTCAGCACAGAGCCCGACGCGGGGC
>NW_027527545.1:119133-122554 GCF_008692635.1 Crocuta crocuta | reverse complement strand
CGAGTGTTTTTTTTTTTTTTTTTTTAAATAACAATTTTGGCTTAAGTCTTCATACTTTATTTTCTTTATTTATTTAAAAAAAATGTTTATTTATGTTTAAGAGGGAGCGCAAAAGCAGGGGGTGGGCAGAGAGAGAAGGGGACAGAGGATCTGAAGCAGGCTCTGCACTGACAGCCCAGTCTGAGCATCAGGCTCAGACCCACAAACTGAGAGGTGGCGACCGCAGCCGAGGTCACATACTCCACTGGTTGAGCCACCCAGGCACCCCATGAATGAAATATCTTTTAAGGAGTTGAAAATGTCCTCAAGTTAGATTTTGGTGCTGGTTGCGTGACTATGAATATTCTAAAGATGACTGAACTGTATAGTTTAAATGGCTGAATTTTATGGTATGTAAAATATATCTCAATAGAGCCATGAAAAAAAATGAAAACCAAGCTGATGGGTTTTGCAGCAGGATGAAAAAAAATTAAGTTGAACAGCACAAGAAAGGCCCCAAAAAGCATGTTAGGTTCACAGGATTCTCAAAAACTGTTAACATGTTCGTGGGCTTTTCCTCACTCCAACACTATTTATCTCAGAAACAGCATTCACCATTAATATCTCAGCTAAGGGGCACCTGGCCGCCTCGGTCAGTTGAGTGTCTGACTCTTGATTTCAGCTCAAGTCATGATCCTGGGGTGGTGAGTTCGAGCCCAGAGTTGGGCTCTGTGCTGAGCACAGAGCCTGCTTAGGATTCTCTCTTTCTTGGGGCCCCTGGGTGGCTCAGTTGGTTAAGCATCTGACTTTGGCTCAGGTCATGATCTCATGGCTCATGAGTTCAAGCCCCATGTCGGGCTCTGTGCTGAACACAGAGCCTGCTTAAGATTCTCTCACTCTCTCTTTCTCTCTCTCTCTCCCCTGCTTGCTCTCTATCTGAAAAATGAAAAACCAGAAAAACTCAGCTGAAAGTATAATTTTCTTAGAGAATCTTCCTTAGCCATCCCAACCCCTCAGACTCCAAAGTCAGCATGACACCCAATGATACATTCTTATAGCTCCACATTTTCATTTTATTCTTACAGTATGTTTAATTGTGTGTCTCCTACTCCGTGTGAGATTTGTGGGGCTTAAGACCCTGTGTACGTTCTTTACCACTGTGTTATCAAAGCCAGTGGCAGAGCAATCACAGAGGAGTCAATATTTGTTGATGAATGAATGAATGAATTTATATAATTGTTCTATATTCCTAAGGACGAATGCATTTTTTTACCCTCTCTCTCACTCAGCTGCTGGCTCCGTGCAGAAAAGATATTTATATGGAGTTTCCTTGGACCAGTTTGTGCCATCATCTCTGTGAGTAGTGACATCAGAGCATCCTCAATGCTCAGCTGAGGGTCATTAGAAGAGCAGAATCATAAGGGGGTGGGCGGTGACAGGGGCAGGAATGTCCCTGGATTGTTATGAGTTTGCTTGGTTTTCTAAGACCCCTCCTAAAACTGTAAGCTCTAACATAGTGACTTAATATGAAAACTACTTAAACATGGGATTGATGTGGGGCAGATTAAATACAGATGATCGATTGACATTGTATCCAATAAACCTTCTGTGGTTTCCTGAAGGTCAATGTAGCACTGCTTCTGATGACCCTTTGGATTTTGCATAGCAAACTGTCTTCCCTCAACAGTGATGTATCCACCCTCCAGAACACAAGGTAAGATGCAGGAAGGAATGACAACCCCACCAGCATGTGTGGTTCTGAGGGCAAAGCCATGTGCCTCAGCAGCCCTTAATGTTTCTTCTCAGGGTCTTCTGAGGGGACCCAGAGGAAGGAAATGTAGCTATCCTTCTCAGTCAGAAGAGCTGGCACTGTGGCCGAAATGTGCAGTCCCTTTCCAACCCCAGCTCGTTACCTCCCTCAGCAACAGGAAGAATCGACACTGGTCATCCAACAGTCTTTGGATTTTGCCAGCAACCCTGTGATGAATGTGCAGAGAACATTTGTGTTCCCACACAGCACTGAGAAAACCCCGTGACTCTTTCCACAGCCCAGCCTCTGCTTGCACCCCCTGCCTCAGTTCAGGCTCCTTCTCACCCCTATTTTGTTCTTTTCTCTGGAGAAAATCCTAGTCGATGTCAAATCTTCTGGGAGGCAAGGGCAATCCCTTGTTCCAGCAAACTTTGTGCAGATTTAATGCTATTTCTTCCCTGTTCCTACCGTTATTCTTTCCAAATGAAAATAGAAATCTTGCCTTTGTTATTTTTAAAGTTTATTTATTTTGAGAGAGAGAGAGAGAGAGAACACATGCACAAATGGAGGAGGGGCAGAGAGAGAGAAGGAGAGAGAGAATCTCAAGCAGGCTCCAAACTCACAGTGTGGGGCTCGAACTCACAAACCATGAGATCATGACCTGAGTCTAAGTCAGACGCTCAACTGAGTCACCCAGGTGCCCCTTGCCTTCGTTATTTTTAGTGCCCAGGTCCCAGCACAGAGCCTCCGCAGTAGTGTTGGTTGCATGAATTTCAGGGTCTCCATGGAGCATCATAAAACTTTTGAAACTTACATTATGAAGTATCCTCATCCTCCTGGGTCCAAATCAAAACACTATCCTGGTCCCAGGTGGCATTTTTACTGTAGGGAGTCACTGCCAGCACAGATCAAAGCTGATCACAAGTCAGTCTGAGAACTCATCACCGACAGCGGGAGACAGGAGCATCCACGGGGTGGAGATGAGAATGGCTTCTGTTGCGCTGTCCCTGGTGCACAGCGAGCCCCCTTCCTCCTCCTCCCCAGGATGCTGACATTGAAGGCGACGGCTCAGCTCCTCATCCTGGGCTGCACGTGGTGTCTGGGCCTCCTGCAGGTGGGGCCAGCCGCCCACGTCATGGCGTACCTCTTCACCATCATCAACAGCCTACAGGGCGTCTTCATCTTCCTCGTCTACTGCCTCCTCAGCCAGCAGGTACCACTGTCGCGCCCCCATCCAAGACCCTTCCTGTCCTCGCCCCTCTCCGTGAGCTGACCCAAGCGCCCTCTGCCTCTGCAGGTCCTGGAGCAGTACAGGAAATGGTTCAGAGGACTCAGGAAAACCAAAGCCGAGTCTGAGAAGTACACACTGTCCAGCAGGGTCGTGTCTGATGCCTCCAAACCCAGCACGGTAAGATCACATATTGCTCCCACGTACCTCAGTCACTGAGCTGCTTGAGTACCATCTGCCCATCACATGGAACAACTTTATGATGCTCTAGGGTGGCTCACTCTTGGTTTGCTTTTTGACTCCTTGACTATTAGCAATGGTCTCTTTTTAAAGATTCGTTTAAAAATATGTTTTGCTCCTACTCCTCTGGGAATTGTGTTCATCTTTTTCTGTGTGTGTTGCATTTATTATATTATATTATATTATATTATATTATATTATATTAATTGATTAATTCTGGAAAT
>NW_027527545.1:99719-119117 GCF_008692635.1 Crocuta crocuta | reverse complement strand
TCCTCCGTTAAGTTCTCCTAATCCTCCTATACATGCAAACATATGGTATCTGTCCTTCTCTGCCTGACTTATTTCGCTCAGCATAACACCCTCAAGGTCCATCCACGTTGCTACACATGGCCAGATGTCATTCTTTCTCATTGCCATGTAGTATTCCATCGTGTAGATAAACCACATCTCCTTGATCCATTCATCCGTTGATGGACACTTAGGCTCTTTCCATGTTTTGGCTATTGTTGAGAGTGCTGCTATGAACATTGGGGTTCATCTTTTTTTTAATATAGTTTATTGTCAAGTTGGTTTCTATAGAACACCCAGTGCTCATCCCCACAAGTGCCCTCCTCCATGCCCATTTCTCCCCTTCCCCTCTCCCCCATCCCCATCAACCCTCAATTGGTTCTCAGCATTCAAGAGTCTCTCATGGTTTGCCTCCTTCCCTCTCTGTAACTAGTTGTGTTCACCTTAACTCTTACACGTCAACACTCTTATTAAACATCTGCTGTGCAGCAGGGATGGCTAACTGAGTAAACAAGAATCAGTGATCTGAAGTGGTGATGCATGTCCTGTTCAGAGCCACATTATCCTATCCCTTTCCTCTACACCCGCTGAGCAGCAAACCCCAGAAAGGCAAAAATGGGGAAGTTGATATGCATATTTATGAATTAAACAGAAATAAGTGTTGGCTGGCATCTTGGACTTTCTTACAAGGCCGCCTGACTATTTTCTGCACCCTCTAACTACTGCGGAGCCAGGAAGGAAAAGCAGTAATGGTGTAAGATGATTCATGGTGATGGTTACCAAGAACCAACACTTACTGGCTTAGACTTAACCAAGTTCTTTTTTAAAAATTTTTTTAATTTTTATTTATTTTTGACAGATAGAGAGATAAAACATGAGTGGGGGAGGGGCAGAGAGAGAGGGAGACACAGAGTCTGAAGGAGGCTCCAGGCTCTAAGCTGTCAGCACAGAGCCCGATGAGGGGCTCAAACTCGCAAACTGTAAGATCATGATCTGAGCTGAAGTCAGATGCCCAACCCACTGAGTCACCCATCTGCCCCTTAACCAAGTTCTTTACCAATGTTTTCTCACCTCTTCCACTTTCTGTTAAATCCCTTGACTCTCTCTCTCTCAGAGATAAATAAAACACTTAAAAAATTTAAAAAAGGGGGGTGCCTGGGTGGCTCAGTCAGTTCAGCGTCCAACTTCAACTCAAGTCATGATCTCGCGGTTTGTGGGTTCGAGCCCTGCATTGGGCTCTGTGTTGACAACTCAGAGCCTGGAGCCTGCTTCTGACTCTGTGTCTCCCTCTCTCTCTGACCCTCCTCTACTCACACACACACACACTCTCTCTCTCTGTCTCAGAAATAAATAAAACATTAAAAAATTAAAAAAAAATAAATCCCTTGAGTCTTCCTTCCCATCTAAAGGAGCCCTCTATGCTGCCAGGAAGTCTCTGTGTTTCTCTCTTTACCTTGCTCATCCAATATCCACCAGCACTGGTTCTGCCACCGAATCACCTGTCTCTTGCTCCTTTCCCAGCAAATGTTCTCACCACCTATTTCACAGAGAAAATCAGAGTCATCACGATGACACCTTGTGAACTCCGTGCCAGTGGCTATACCAGCCAAACCTCCGCATGCATCCATTTCACATTCTTGTATCATGCATGCAATTTTTCTCCCTCTCAATGGAGACACTACTTCCACCTGCTCTTTGGATCTCATCATTCATGCCTTATCAGTTATCTTTCAATCATTGTTCGCACATTCTCCCTCTCTCCTTCCCCCTCCCTCTGTTACCATCTCCACAGTATTTCTCCCATCGTCATGGACACATGTTTGGTTCTCTTCTATCTTAAGAACATGTACTACTTGCCTCTCTTTTTGCCCAGTCTTCTAAAACTTGGTGCCTCTGGTGTTAAAAGATATAGGAGTGTCGGGGCGCCTGGGTGGCTTAGTCGGTTAAGCGTCCGACTTTCGCTTAGGTCATGATCTCACGTGGGTTCATGGGTTCGAGCCCCACGTCGGGCTGTGTGCTGACTGCCAGCTCAGAGCCTGGAGGCTGTTTCAGAGTCTGTGACTCCCTCTCTCTCTGACCCTCCCCTGCTCACACTGTCTCTCTCTCTCTCTCCTAGAAATAAATAAAACATTTAAAAAATAATAATAATAAAAAAAATAAAGATATAGGAGTGTCTCATCCTGGCATCTCTTTCGTGGCTCCCTGAAGCCTTGTTCAAGAAAGACAAAATATTTGCTCTTGTGTTCAGTTCTGAATAATTTCATACAGCACAATTTTTATGAACTTATTGTGCAGAGGTAAGCACTGAAGTTGCCCAACTCAAACACCAGAAATTACACTGAGCTTCCTGGAGACCCAGAAAGAAGTAACTTATATTGGGAATGGAAACGCTAAAGGGGAACAAGATGCAATCAGTGGTTTTTACATCTTAGGTGATTGATGACAGATATTTCCAGCCTTGCATTAATTTCTCCCCTACGCTCTTTTGTTTCTCCGTGTGTAAAGCAACATTTTACAGACTCAGAAGCAGAGGGACCAGGACATAAATCTTGAAACAGATCATATTTTTCAATAGCACTTCATTGCTCTTGTCTTCTATAACTTGGGGGTTAGGAAATGCAGGGAGATGGGACTTTTGAGGAAGACCAGAGTCTCTCAAAGTGCAATCGGATATAGCTTTTTTTTTTTAATGTTTTATTTATTTCTAGGAGAGAGAGAGAGACAGCGTGAGCAGGGGAGGGTCAGAGAGAGAGGGAGTCACAGACTGAAACAGGCTCCAGGCTCTGAGCTGGCAGTCAGCACAGAGCCCGACGCGGGGCCCGAACCCACGAACCGCGAGATCATGACCTAAGTGAAAGTCGGACGCTTAACCGACTAAGCCACCCAGGCGCCCCTGATATAGCTTTTTGATGTTCCTCTGACATAACCATCTGTCAGGGAAATTTTGTGATTGAAAATCACAAAAACAAATTGAAGGGTTCTTAAACTTCTTATTTATTTTTTTCAATGGAAACTTAAAACTTATCATCCTGTGGTCTTACATAATTTCTAAAATATTATTTTTTCTAGGTTAATTAAGACAACCTTTTGAATTATATCTTCTGAATCCCACGTGAAATTGGAACTGAGCCCCTACCAGAGGACAAGCAAGACTTTGTTGTGTGTGTGTGTTTCGAGAAATTCATCATGTCAGCAATGTGAAAGAAGTCAGCCATGCTTCACATTCCATTCCTGCAAAATCTGGAATTTTTATGTGCCTTTCAGTGTGCTCAGAAAACTTCCAACATAGAAAGGGCCAGCCATGGCTCAATTTCTTGGTCACCCTGGATTAAGCCCTTCGCTGAAACCTCTCCTTCCTTCAAAGACTTTTCCAGATGCTGACAGTCTATGAGCCAGAAAATCCACCTCAACGGATTTTCCTGCCAACAGCATTCATGAGAATGGAAATGTTCGCGACATAGTCGGGATTTTGTAATTAAGCCTGTGGGTTTAGTTATTCAGTCCTTCGAAGATGCTGATTTCTCACTCTATCTAAGGCAGAGATCAAGAGAGACACAGATTTTACCTTCATGGAGCTGAAAGATTCCTATAAATCAAGTTTCTACAGATGGACAATTGAAGTAGAAATGATTTCACAGACACTGTCTTCTTTGAAAACTCAGATTATGATATATATGTTTTAGGCTTCGTAGGCCAGTATATTAGTCAGGACTCTTCAGAGCAATAAAACCAACAGGAGATACACACACATACACAGATATTTATGAAAAGATTTATAGTGAGGTATTGGCTCACATGATTATGGAGGCTAAGTTCCATCATCTGCCATGTGCAAGTGGGAGACCCAGGAAAGATGGTAGTATAGTTTGAACAACTTCTTCTTCTTCTTCTTCTCCTTCTTCTTTTCTTCTTCTTCTTCTTCTTCTTCTTCTTCTTCTTCTTCTTCTTCTTCTTCTCCTTCTCCTTCTCCTCCTCCTCCTCCTCCTCCTCCTCCATCGTCTTCTTCTTCTTCTTCTTCTTCTTCTTCTTCTTTTACCTCCTCCATGTTGTTCTAAACCCAAAGACCATGACTTGGAGCTGGTCCATGGGGCTCCCACTAATGATAACCGCCACTCAGAACCAACCACTGGGAACGGGAAACCCTTTACGTCAGTGTCCCCAACTTCAGGCACTCCTCTGACACTATCATGATTTGTGCTATACGTAGTGTCTGCTATCACACTTATCTTTATCTTGACCCTCTATTTTTCATCATCCTAGGCAATCCTAAAGTTTTCTCCCATTATGCATGAACATAAGCCAAGTTATAAAAATTGAAAAAACATCCATCAATATATCAATCAATATCTCAAGAATTATATTTTGGAAAGACTTTTTCGGGTGCTCATTTTAATCATAGCGCTTGCCTTAATTTGTACAGAGGTCCATCCATTTGTGCTTTTGCTTCCCCATTGGATAGCCAGTGCTATAAGCACAGAGCATATGGCCAGACACAGAAGAGATAAGTGAGATAAGTAGATTATTTCCTACATCTTTTTTATACTCATTCTAGGGATGAAGAAATGGAGACTTATGGACATGAACTAATTGGTCCACGGTCACACCGTTAGCACGCAGCTGAGCCAGGGCATGCTTTTAAGATAAACTTAAAACCCAGTGCTCATGAATGGGACTATCTTGAGACATTGCCCGAAAGGGGGAGGTAAGAGGTGGATTTGGAAAGTCTCTTTGAAGTGGTATTTAGGAAGGAATCTGCATTTTGGGAGGAGGAGGATGAGAGGAGAAGGAATTATGCCATGTGCCTTATAAAGCAATTGGAAGCTTCCTAAAATTAAAAAAAAAAAAAAAAGGGGGCACCTGGGTGGCTTAGTTGGTTAAGCGTCCGACTTTCGCTTAGGTCATGATCTCGCGGTTCGTGGGTTCGGGCCCCGCGTCAGGCTCTGTGCTGACTGCCAGCTCAGAGCCTGGAGCCTGTTTCAGTCTGTGACTACCTCTCTCTCTGACCTCCCCTGCTCGCGCTGTCTCTCTCTCTCTCTCCTAGAAATAAATAAAAATATTTTAAAAAATTAAAAAAAATAAATACAGCAATTGGAAGCTTCCAGACAAGAAAATGACTTCTCTCCCTTCCAAAAATGCTTATGCTTGTGGAATATTGTTATTTTTGTGAAGAGAGAGTTTTGAGTAAAATAGAGTCTGGAAAATACGAAAATAATTGTCTGTTCCCCAAATCCAGAGATGGGGCCGTCTTGTAGGGGTGAGAATCATAAAAATCGGGTGTGAATGTCATCAGCCTTAGACAGCAGTAATGATCTACTTACATGGGTTTTCATTTTTTCTTTTTTGTAATAAATTAAGATTTTAATGGTTCTATGTTTCATCGCACAAGAAATCTATATTTTTTTCTTGTTGTGATTCCTTCAAATGCTACAGGAAACTGTATGTTGAAAGTTTCCCCTTACATCCCATTTACCTCCTCACACATCACAGATACATGTACACAATCATTCTTTCTATAGGCATCTACTGTTTACAGTTTTGTTAAAAATATTTTTCTTTCCAACTAAAACTTTTATTTACTTTTATTTTTAAAATATAATTTATTGTCAAATTGACTAACATACAGTGTGTAAAGTGTGCTACTTTTTAAAAAACTTTGTTTTTGAGAGAGAGACAGAAAGAGTGAGCAGGGGAGGGGCAGAGAGAGAAGGAGAGAGAGAATGTCAAGCAGGTTCCGTGCTGTCAGTGTGGAGTCTGATGTGAGGCTCGAACTCACAAACCATGAGATCATGATCTGAGCCAACACTAAGCATCGGAGGCTTAACTGACTGAGATGCCCAGGCACCCCTACTGTTTATAGTTTTGTATTGATCCTTCTTATCATTATTTCTATGCATGTACCTATGTATTTATCTATCTCCGTGCATGTGATAGAAATGGGCTCATACTATGTATAATGATTGCAGAATTTGTTTTCCATCTGTAACTTTTACACAGTTGTAGAGTATTCCCTAGTATGGCTCTATCATGTTTAGCTACTTCTTATTAATGAACATTTGGGTTACCTCCTAGCAGTGACAATTCTGAATATAGAAGTTGCATATTTGACATTTTGATGGATGTTTGGGTCAGGGACTAATGTTCTGGCTGTGGCACTTGTAATGCAAGGGGATGAGGTCCATCTTTGAGATCTTCCACCTACCACACTAGAGGTCAGTAAAGCTCTTTAAAGGCCCAGACAAGAAATACTTTCTGCTTTGTCAGCTATGTGGTCTCTGTCGCAATGACTCAAGCCTTCTGTAAAGGCTCAGACAGGAAGCATTTCAGCTTTGTGAGCCATACGGTCTCTGTTACAATGACTCAGCCCTGCGGTTATCCCCACAAAACTCAGGCATAGACAATACGCCAACGAACGGGCCCGACCGTGCCAATAAAACTTCATTTACAAACACCAGCAGCCAGCCCTTGAGCTGTAGTTTGCCGAGCCCTATAATGAGCAAAAGTTAAGTCTCGGGTTCAGAGTCGGCATTCAGGGACCTGCATGTCTGAGAGAGGACAGGGGAGAAACTGAGTGGGTAAAGACAGAATGCTCATATGTAGGTGGCCCTCTTTGCAGCCCTGGCTACATCAGCGCAACCCTATCCTGAAGCAGGACCTGCTGGGGGTGATGGCGCACCTGATCCGGTGCGTCTCTGTGTTCCAAATGCTACTGCCACCTGTGTATTATGTATGTATGTGTGTACGTATGTATGTATGTATGTATTCATTCATTTATTCATTCCTTTAATTTTTAAGTAGGCTTCATGCCCAGTGTGGAGCCCAACATAGGGCTTGAACTCACGACCCTGAGATCAAGACCTGAGCTGAGATCCAAGAGTCAGATGCTTAGCCGACTGAGCCACCCAGGCATCCCTGCTACTGGCCTCTAACATTACACTCTCCCCAACCTGCAGTTGTTTCTTTTTTTCTTCTAAAAAATTTTTAATGCTTATTTCTTTTTGAGAGAGAGAGAGTGTGTGAGTGGGGGAGGGACAGAGAGAGAAGGAGACATAGAATCTGAAGCAGGCTCTAGGCTCTGAGCTGTCAGCACAGAGCCCGATGTAGGGCTCAAACTCATGAATTGCAAGATCATGACCTGAGCCAAAGTCAGTGCTCAACTGACTGAACGCCCCCAGGCGCCCCTGCCTGCAGTTGTTTCTGATAAGAAATCAATGGAAACTTACATTGCTGTTTCCCTTTTATGTAAGGTATCCTTTTTTTTTTTTTTTTTTGGTTGCTTTTAGGATTGTCTTTTTATCCTTGGCTTTTAGCAGTTTGATTATGAAGTGCTTAGGCTTTTCTTTGTATTTGTTCTGCTTAGGGTTTGCAAAACTCATTGAATTGATAAATTATGTCTTTCAACAAATTTAGGGCATTTTTAGGCATTATTTAAATATTTCCCAGCTCCAGGGGCGCCTGGGTGGCTCAGTCAGTTAAGCATCTGACTTTTGATTTTGGCTCAGGTTGTGATCTCAGTTCATGAGATTGAGCCCTGTATTGGGCTCTGCACTGACAGCATGGAGCCTGCTTGGAATTCTCTTTCCTTCTCTCTCTGCCCCTCCCGTGCTTGCATTCTCTCCTCTCTCAAAATGAATAAATAAACATAAAAAATATTTTCCTGCTCCATGTCTCTCCTCTCTTTCTTGAATTCCAGATACTGAGGGTCCTTAGAAAACTCTAAAAAACATTACCTTAAATTTGGAATATATATTTTTACTCATGAAATAGATTATTTGTAATTTACTATTCGTAACTAAAATGAATGGCTATCAGTGTAACTCTTAAATACCCATAAAAGGGCTTATGTTTTCGTGCTGGATTACAGCCCTTTGGGTGGATTCTCCCAATCCAGGGGTGGTCTTGGCAGCAATATAAGGATGATCATGTTAGAGTCGTACTTTCAGGGATGACTTAGGGAAAGGGAAGCAAGTGGGAAACACAAGAGATTTGGGCCTCAGTGAAACTGCTCGGTTTTTAAATTTATTTTATTATTTTAATTATTATATACATATTATTTTTTTGAGAGAGAAAGAGAGAACGTGAGCAAGGGAGTGGCAGAGAAAGGGAAACTCATGCCCAGTGCAGAGTCCAATTTGGGGCTTGATCTCTAGGTGCCCTGAAATTGCTCTACTTACTTTCTCAAAAATTTTTTTCTGAAGTTTATTTATTTTGAGATAGAGCTTGTGTGCACATGTGGATGCGTGAGTCGGGGAGGAGCAGAGAGAGGGAGGGAGAATCCCAAGCAGACTCCGCACTGTCACTGCAGAGCTCAATGAGGGGCTCCAACTAACCGATGTGAGATCACGACCTGAGATGAAATCAAGAGTCTGACGCTTAACTGACTGAGCCACCTAGGTGCTCCTATTTAAAAAACATTTTTTCAGGGGCGCCTGGGTGATTCAGTTGGTTAAGTGTCCGACTTCGGCTCAGGTCATGATCTCACAGTTTGTGGGTTCCAGCCCTGCATCAGGCTCCGTGCTGAGTTAGCTCAGAGCCTGGAGCCTGATTCGGATTCTATGTCTCCCTCTCCTGCTTGTGCTCTCTCTCTCAAAAATAAATAAAGACTAAAAAAAGTTTGTTTTTAGGTTTGTTTATTTATTTATTTTGAGAGAGAGTGGGGATGGGGCAGAGAGAGGGGGAGAGGGAGAATCCCAGGCAGTCTCTGTACTGTCAGCATGGAGCCCAATGCGGGGCTTGAGACCACGAACCGTGAGATCATGACCTGAGCAAAAACCAAGAGTCAGACTCTTAACCGACTGAACCACCCCAGTGCCCTTGCTCTATTTTTTTAGAGACTGATTTTTTAAAGAGCAATGACAGGTACATAGCAACATTAACAGGAAGGAGCAGTGATTTTCCCATATAGCCCTGGTCCACACACGTGTACCCACCTGCCCCACCTGGACATCAGCATCACTCACCAGAGGGCATGTTTGTTATAACTTGTGTGTCTACACTGACACATCATAATCACCCAAAGTCCATAGTTCAAGTTAGGGTTCACTCTTGGTCTTGTGCATTCTGCTAGAATATTTTTCAATTATTTCCCTCTTGCAAATGTAATTCCCAAAACCTGCTTGTAAATATCTTCCTATGAATATAGTAGTGTTTCTCTGAGGTAGATCGAAAGATCTGGGATTGCTGGGCTTTAGGGGTATGTTAAATTTTCATAGTTAGTAACAAATTGCGGAATGAAGTGTTTATATCAATTTAACTGTATGGGAATATCCCTTTTGCCCTGCTCTAACCAATTTTGAATGCTGTCCAACTTGGAGGATTTTTTGCAATCTAATGCTTGACAGTATTAGCTCCTTGTTGTGTTAATTTCAATATCTTTGATTACTACGTGTTTATTAGCAATTTGCTTTACTTTTTCTGTTAGTTACCTACAAATTTCTTTTTCTAAAATTTTGTTAACCTTTTTATTATTGAATTTTAGAAGTTCTTTGTACATATTTTTTGCCATTCCCTCGAAGTTTCTACACTCTCATGACTGTCCATACTTGGCCCTGAGCAATTCATTCAGAAATTCTCTTTTAAGCATTCCTATGGCACTGAGGTCTCCTTTTATTTTCTTTCTTTCTTTCTTTTTTTTTTTTTTTTGTCCTTTCCAGCCTATGTGTGGATGATCCTGTCTTTCCTTAGACTTTAGGCTACTTTGTTATCCTTACCTTCCCTCTGTTATAGGTAAGGTAGTTCAAGAAAATGATTTTGTAGTTTATGTGGATTTTTCTTATTGTTATGTTGAAAACAATACGTGTTTTCATTTTTTATTTTCTAGACTGAAGTGATCAAGATTCCCTCCTATTTTCTCATTTTTTTTATTTAAAAAATTTTTTTAATGTTTATTTATTTATTTTGTGAGAGAGAGTGTGAGAGGGGAGGGGTAGAGAGACAGGGTGACACAGAATCCTAAGCAGGCTCCAGGCTCTGGGCTGTTAGCACAGGGTCTGACATGGGGCTCAAACCCATGAACCAAGAGATCATGACCTGAGCTGAAGTTGGACACTTAACCAACTGAGCCACCCAGGTGCCCTTATTTTTAAATTTTTCAATGTTTATTTATTTTTGATAGAACACAAGAGGGTGAGGAGAAGAGAGAGAGGGAGGCAAAGAATCTGAAGCAGATTCCAGGCTCTGAGCTGTCAGCACAGAGTCTGACATGGGGCTTGAACCCATAGACCATGAGATCATGACCTGAGCTGAAGTTGATCGCCCAACCAACTGAGCCACTCAGGCGCCCCTCATAATATTTTAATTATTTAATTTTATTTAAAATTTTTTATTTCAAAGCCATCACCATTAGCTGTGCAAATTCATAATTTTAGAAAAGTTCCATTCACAAAATTAGTTTTGTGTGGAAGAAAAGACATTTTATTTGCACATTAATAACTAATTAGTATATTTATTTACTTTTCTGACACCTTTTATTTACCACTTTTAAACATAGAATTTGGAAGAATGATACAATGAATGAATCCTTATGTACTCTCTATTTAGAGTCAACAATGGTTAACATAGTGCCACATTGAAAGATCTTTCTCAATTTATTTCCACACATGGATACATTTTCTTGCTAAAACATCTGATGGTCAGTGGCAGACATCATGACACTTCATTCTTCAATATTTTTTATTTTTTAAATAGTTTATTGTCAAATTGGTTTCCATATAACACCCAGTGCTCATCCCCACAAGTGCCCTCCTCCGTGCCCATCACCCCCTCCCCCTCCCCCCACCCCCATCAGGCCTCAGTTTGTTCTTGGCATTCAAGAGTCTCTCAAGGTTTGCCTCCCTCCCTCTCCCCCACTATTTCTCTCCCTTTCTTCTCCCCCACGGTCCTCCGTTAAGTTCCTCCTAATCCTCCTATACGTGCAAACATATGGTAACTGTCTTTCTCTGCCTGGCCACTTTTAAAAATGATATTGATTTCTCAGCTCTGACGTTGTAGCATGAAAGCAGCCATAGACAATACATCAATGTGCCAATAAAACTTTATTAACAAAAACAGGCAGTTCCCTGGATTTGGCCTGCAGGCTATAGTTTGGTTACCCTCTCTCTAAAGGCTGGGTTAGATTTCAATTTTTTGTGTACTAAAAATGGGATATTGTAACTTCAACAATGGATATGTATCTCCTGATATGCCTAATGTCAGTTTGCTCACCACTGATGATGTTAAGCATGAGCATTAATTCATATGGTGGCTGTCAGATCTCCACATTGAAAATGGGCACTTGGCCCTCGTAATTAATCGGTAACCTGAGAGGTGACTCTTTGGTGCTGTGGTACCCAGCCTGCTCTCAATACCCTTTCACTCAATGTTTTTAGTGGCTATTTATGGGATATTGAAAGAATTATGCTCTTCTAATTCTATCATATTTTCTACATCCATTAACTGATCTTCTAAGTCTCACTATGGACTCATAAATATGTTTATCTAAAATATTATAATCATTTACAGTCATTTGATGTTCAAATTGTTACAGAATTGGTCAGTGGGAGCCTACAGGGAATACCTTATAGGGGGAACTACTCTAGATTTAGATCCTGCCTAGACTGCATGGTAAGGATGAAATATTATGCTACATATAAATGTACTGTATCAATCTACCCCTTTTCCCACAGCTCAACTTACAAAATGTAAAGATGCAGAGACTTGAGTCTCATAGTTCTGATTTTACTCCATCTAATCAAACTTCCTCCCCACATTTAAAATCTGTGGAATCGGGAATTGGGTCTTCTTGATCCAGCACATATTTTTGGAATGAATAAATCAGTAGGGCTTCAGAAGTGGAGACAGAAGTTGAGGCATGTATGTCTGTATGGATGGAGACCAACTGGTCTACTTTGCCTGTAACCAAAGTGTTTCCTGGGAAGTGATACTGTTAGCACTAAAATCAGGAAAGTCTTGGGCAACTGGATTTACTTGTTGACGTGCATGTACTTGAACATTACTTTCCTCTCCTACGTTATTTTAGGGAAGTCCCTTGATGCTGGTTTTCCTTGTTATGTATCATCAGCCTGAGGAAGAATCTTTTTAGAAAAAGAAGTTTCTACTGGGGTATTGGGTTAGAGCTCCTGATTATACTGGGAAGGAGATGAGCATGTTGTATGTACCAGAAAACCCAAATTCTCTGGCAGCTGAATGACAAACGTTTCGCACATACTTTCTGCCACAGACGTGCCAAGAAGAGCTATTTGTAACAAACATGAGAACGTGTTTTTAATACTCTTTGCCCAAAAGATGACGGTTCCGTGTTTCCTTCATTTTCTATGAGACAAGGTCTCCAGGGTTAGCTGTTCATTACAATGCTCCTAAGAAGGAAGGTGTAAAAATGATTCTGTGTTAGAAAGTGCAAGGTTTGTACACAGAAAACTATAAAATACTGTCAAAAGAGGTCTAAGAAGAGAAAAAGTCTTGTGGACCTAAACATACAAATGCCTGGCACAATTCTCATTGCCAGCATCTGTCCTCTGCCCTCTGTGATTCTCTAATGAGGTTTTACAGGGTCTGTATATTTGGAAATACTGGGAATGACTGCAGACTTTTAAGGGAAGTCTCAAAAGCAACTTCATACTTCTTTCACTTTTATGACTATGTATACACCAGGTGTTTATTGTTCATCATATATAGGGATGGCAGGAAATGATTTGGGATGCAGCGACTCTGCATCTCTGTTCCAGGTTATTACTTCCCAATTACTTAGCTGAGCAAATCATCTTTCTCTGCTTATGAGTATTTTGTATCTTGTCAGTTTTGAGTACAATTAAATAGTGGTTGCACCATGTCAGGCAATGTAAGTGCTCCACAAATGTGGGGAAAGAGGAGAGTCATGTGCAAGGTCAATGTGAGCATAGAAGCTCAGTGAGTGAAAGTATAGGAAGACCTCCATTCAAGACAGGAAGTGCCTTCAAGGGAGTCCAGGCCTGAGCCATCTTAGGGCATCGCCTGCTGTACGCCCAGCTTGTCCAGTGAGGTAGGCATGAGATGCTCAAGTGGACGGCTTGGGAAGTGCTCTGGCAACACTGCAAAGTCTTACCACACTGTGCTTGGAGGCGTCCGACACGACCCTGCTGGACAGTGTGTACTTCTCAAACTCGGCTTTGGTTTTCCTGAGTCCTCTGAACCATTTCCTGTACTGCTCCAGGACCTGCAGAGGCAGAGGGCGCTTGGGTCAGCTCACGGAGAGGGGCGAGGACAGGAAGGGTCTTGGATGGGGGCGCGACAGTGGTACCTGCTGGCTGAGGAGGCAGTAGACGAGGAAGATGAAGACGCCCTGTAGGCTGTTGATGATGGTGAAGAGGTACGCCATGACGTGGGCGGCTGGCCCCACCTGCAGGAGGCCCAGACACCACGTGCAGCCCAGGATGAGGAGCTGAGCCGTCGCCTTGAATGTCAGCATCCTGGGGAGGAGGAAGGGGGCTCGTGATGCACAACACAACCAGGGCTGTTTTCCTGTCCACTCCACGGATGCTTCCTACTGAGTCACAATCAACTTTGAACTCTACTGTCAATGACTCTCTGAATACAAATGCTATTTGGGTCTGGGATGGCATTTTGAGTAGGACTGGGGATGGTAGTGACACTCCAGAACGTGAGTGTCAAAAAGATCATGGTGTTTCAGGAAGATCCCTAATTTCATTCAGCTGACGGTATCGAGAACATTCTGTGCACCTGGCCCTGGGCTGGTGCCTGGGCATTCAAAGCAACCAAGACAAGACTTCTGTTTTCACAGACCTTAGAGTCTGGTGGAAAGACAAAGACGATCACGTATAACATTTGAAAAGTGAGGTACTTCTGCCCAGGTCCCTTCCAGGGCTGTTCTGTCCTCACTCTCTCCATGACCTGACCCAACACATGCTTTGCCCAGAATAGAGACCACTGATTCTGTGCAGAGTTGAGGGAAGGGAAGGACATCCCCAAACTCTTAGATGATGTGTCATGTGGTAATGAACCAGAGTTCACCTGGTGCAAGAGAAGGGGAAGGCAGGGGGCAGAGCACACATGAGGTATGGCCGTGAAAGGGGACACTGGATTCTGGGAACAGTTATGTGATTATTTGAGTGTGTTATAAGGACATGATGTTCTCAGGACCTACTATGTAAGGCATGGAAACAATCCCTGTTTCTCAGAGCAAAGTCTGTCCTTTGTGCAGCTGAGGTAGTTTGATGCTGGGGTTGTGCATGGATAGGATGTTTTTGGCGTGGGCGTCATCATCAAACCACAGCATCTGAGCTGGCTGCCAAGGGGGTGTCTATACGCCTCTCCTCCAGCCCCCTCTGGATCCTGTGAAAGGACATCAGATCTTGGAGCCGTGGGGTTAATGCTCTGTATGGGGAGTAGGGGCTGTGCCCCTCTGACCCATCCTCACCTGGTGTTCTTGAGGGTGGACACATCTCTATTGAGTGAAGAGAGCTTGCTTTTCACAATCCAGAAGGTCATCAGAAAGAAAACCAAATTAATCTGCAGAAAGCCCACATGCATATTAAATTCACTCCACGTCTGGTAAGCAGCCTCCTAGCTCATCCAACGCCTAACCCAGCAGGTAAGAAGCTTTTGTATTTTGTAGCAGTGCTGGAAGGCTAGACCAACCACCTTGTAACTCAGGCATGTGTTTGTCCTGTAACTTCGGTGGTCAGATTGATGCAGTTTGCATTAAATTCCAAATTTTAATACTGAAAGTCCCAGGTCTCAGGAAACATGTTAGTCCCGGCTTTACAATGGAAATTCCTGCATCCTTGGGTCTCCCACCAGTCCTGGGTCAACTGGAATGATTGCTCAGCCTCCCTGTAACCCTCTTGATACACCTGCTCTTTGAATGAGTTTGGCAGTCAGGATGTTCTGACGTCATGCATTACTCACAGAGAAGATGATGCAGACGGGGCCAAGGAAGGTCCATATAAATCCTTTGTCTGTGTGGAGCCAGCATCTAAGAGAGAGATGAGAAGTGATTCAAGAAAATATTGGCCTTTGGGGATAAAGAATCGCTAAAATGTGTAGTATATAATTATTAAATACCTCATCATGAGCATTTAAAATAATGAAATCTTAAGGACTTAAAAACAGTCAATTCAATGAACACCATCTTCCACCAGATAGATGTCATTGGAGTGGTCACTGACCTTTCCTCTGCCTCTTATGTTCTGGTGAAATTAAATTGCTATTGATTCTACGATGACTATGGTTGTGCTGAAGAAGATAAGGACGGTGGGAATTTGCATTTACCGGGTGGGTGTTCCATAAAGGTGAGGTCTGGATGCAGCAGAAATGGCCACAATTAGAACCGGGACTCCATAGCCCACAGGGAACATGAGCTTCTTCATGAACCTGTTCATACCGGAGTAGTTGGCCACTGTCAGGTTGCGTGCAGTGAGGAAGAGGTGTAGACCCTCCAACAGCATCCAGGTGAAGGAGGCCAGGTAGAGATAGTGTAAGACACTCGCAATGATGGCGCACAGCACCTGGGGGAGGAGTAAGTAGTCATCAGGAGGGACTGTCAGGGAGGAGGGTGGCCCCCGCACCTCTCCCATACCTTGCCGGAGGGGAGACCTATTATATATATGGTTGAGCTGTTGAGAGAAGATTGTCTTCTACTTCATTAGTCAATGTGAAATAGGCTCTTTACCCTCCAAACCCCTGGGGCCCAAGGATATTGTATTAAGGTATCAGTGCAATAATGGCTCCATGAACTGAGCATCTCCTGGCTCAGGGTGGGGGGTCCTCTGTGACAGTGTCAGTACCTTGATCTTGGTCTGGTTGATGGCCGTGAGGAAGAGCAGGTGGGCCAGGAAGAGGCAGACTGAGAGCTGTAGGTGCAATGAGGTGCTGATATTCTGGATGGATTTGCACAGCAGGAAGGTGAGGGCTGCCAGGAGGAGACACAGCAGAGACAGGACCAGCCCCAGGTAGGTGATCACGACCAGCATGGGATCCTCCTCCTGGGACTGAGCAAAAAGAGGCCACGAGGATATCATAGTCACATTTTCCTGCTCTGGCATAATAGCCCTTCCACTATTTTTTATTTTGTTTTTATTTTTTGGGTTGCCAAATCAGGAAAGAAGAAGGTAGGTAAATTTTTTGTTATTGGATAAGTTCCTCCAGGTTCAGAATACTAGAATTTTCTTTTTGTTCTCTATATAATTTTATTTATTTATTTATTTNGCCTGTTTGTCCACATCCTCGTCAGCATCTAGAATTCTCTGATTTGCTCATTTTAGCCACTCTGACTGGCGTGAGGTGCAGAATACCAGAATTTTATGGAAATCTGAGCTGATGAACTCAGACCTTGGAAGAATTGAGAGATAAGAGAGTCCTTATTCAAGACAGAACCCCAGAACTCACAAGGGTTTATTTTACTTCTAGGTCACCTGAGTGAGACTTTGGCTTTGGTGATCCAGAGAAGTAACCAGCTCTGCTGGCCAGGGGCGAAGGCAAACACAGTTCTTAACCTGCCTGTACTCACTGGCTTTCCTGGCCCTCCCTGACCTTGGCCACCACCAAATCTTCCTTTCTATAGCCCCAAAACACTCCTGTCCTGAAGAGCTCTGTGATAAGCAAAACTTTAATTTGGCAATGATAGAAGGTGTACACACATCTTCTTCTGGGTGTTCAGCTAAATGCTAATTTGTGCCACCGTGAAGGGATTTTGTGGATGGAAGTCAAGTGCTATATCAGTTGAGTTTAAGAGAGGGATTTTATCCTGGGTGGATCTGGCCTAACCAATGAGACCTCAAAAGCTCTGGTCTCTTCCTGGAGGAGAAGATTCAAAGTTTGAGAGCTTTGAGGTGAGGGAGCTTCTCCTGCTGGCCTGTGGACAGAAATGCTGATACACTGTGTGAGGGCCTGGGGAGAAGGGATGCAGGGAGCCCCTAGGAGCTCAGCAGGGTCCCCTGTTCATCGCTGGAAAGAACGTGGAACCCCAGGCCTACAACTGCAAGGGACTGAGTTCTTCCAGCCACCAGGGAGCTCACGGGACAACCCTAAGCCTCAGACAAGAATGCAGCTTTGGCTGACTCCATGGAGTCAGCCTTGTGAGACCCTGAGCAGCAACTCAGCTACACCACACCCGATTCTTGTCCCACAGAAACCGCGAGATACACATTTGTTTCTTTAAAGCTCCTATGTGTGGGGAAACATGTTAGAGAGCGATCGACGTGGACTGCGGCCTCCCCAGGGAGCTCACCTGCACGCCGTAGGGGGCCATGAGGACGGCAAAGCTGCTGAGGTGGGTGCATTGGCAGGTGGTGCTGGAGTCCCCAGTGGCCACCAGCCTGCAGCCTGTGGTGGACCAGTGACCGCATCCATCCTGACCACGTTCCCAGAAGGCACAGAGCACCTTGTGCATTGGCCCGGGGGTCACTGGCTGTATAGGAACAGAGTGTAGGTGGGAGCTGGTGGTCCTGGTGTTCAGAAATGCTCATCCCAAGCTGGTCTGCAAAGGGCCCTCCTGGGGGAATGACTCACCCATGGAGGAGCCCCCCACCCCCAGGACACAAAGGGTGATGTGGACAGCGAGGCTGAGCCCCAGACCAGTCCCTTGCACACCCACAGCCCCGTTCCACCAGCACTCACATGGTGGGAGAGGATGAAGGTGACGGGGGAGCTGAGGTTCTGGGTGTCCTTGTTGCTTATAAAGGCAGAGATGACATCTGAGAGCAGGACAGGGGAGGCCTCTCCCAGCAAGCTCTTGGGCTCATGCAGGGCTTCCTGCTGCTTGGGCTCCAGGACCAGGGGCGCCTCAGCCAGAAACTTGCCCATCCCTGGAGTGGAGATGAGGCCCACCACAGAAGCACCTGCAGGACAAGCCAGTGTCGATACCTGGGGTGCCCAAGGGGCCCCTTCTTCCTCAGATGGACCCTTTTGGTGCCACTATGTCCCCTACTTCCCCTTAAGCTTCAGGTCCCCGTTTGTCACATCCTTGGGTATCTTGTGACCTTCCTCCCATCTCAGCCGTTACCTGAGTCATTAGATTCGTGCCCCTCATCCAAGTTTAGCAGCATCTTTGCCTGGTTCTGACTCAAGATGACATTTGTGTCTCCTTGTTCTTGCACCTTCAGGGACAGGTCTGTGAGATGTCAGAGTTAGGTAAGGGAGTTAGCATAGTATTTGTGGCTGTAGTGGTTGGAATGATACCATTATTGATATGTGTGTTTACATCCATCTGGCCATCCACACACAGAAGAAGAACTGGAACTCTACCTCATACAACAAACATAAAATTAATGCAGAGGGGCATGCCAGGTTTAAGGCATGTCTCCATGGCTCAGTTGGTTGAGCATCAGACTTGATTTCAGCTCAGGTAAAATCCCAAGGTTGTGAGATCGAGCCCCGTGTTGGCCTCTGCACTGAGCTTGAAGCTTGTTTGGATTCTGTCTCTCTCTCTCTGCCCCTCCCCATCTCTTTCTTTCTCGTTTTCTCTCTAAAACAAAGAAACAAATACACCTGAATTTAAGGGCTAAAAGTACAACAGTTAGAAGAAAACACAGATGTAAATCTTCACAGCCTTGGATTTGGCAATGGATTCTTAGAAACAGCATCAAATGCACATGCAACTAAGGAAAAAAGAGAAAATGAATTTCAAAACAGAAGCACCTGTTTATTAAAGTAAAAAGACTGGGGCGTCTGGGTGGCTCAGTCAGTTAAGCATCCGACTTCGGCTCAGGTCATGATCTCACAGTTCGTGGGTTCGAGCCCTGTGTCAGGCTCTTTGCTGACAGCTCAGAGCCTGGAGCCTGCTTTGGATTCTGTGTTTCCCTCTCTCTCTGACCTTCGCCTGCTCACTCTGTCTCTCTCTCTCTCTTTCTCTCTCTCAGAAATAAATAAAACATTAAAAACATAAAGTAAAAAGACAATCTATGGAATGGGAGAAAATATTAGCAAATCACATGTCTCATAGAATCTACTATTAGAACATATAAAGAACTTTTCCAGCTCAGCAACTAAAAGCCAAACAATGGGTCAAAAAATAGGCAAAGGACTTGCATAGACATTTCTCCAAAGAAGATACACACATGTTCAGCAATTACACAAAAATTGTGAAAAATTAGTCATCGGGGAAATGTAAATCAAAACCACAATGAGATCAGCAGACACAAACTGAAAAGACTATAATAAAAATAAAACAGGGGCGCCTGGGTGGCATGGTTGCTTGAGGGTCCAACTTTGGCTCAGGTCATTATCTCATGGTTTGTGGATTCGAGCCCCACATCAGGTTCTGTGTTGACAGCTCAGAGCCTGTTTGGGATTCTCTCTCTCTGCCTCCTCCCCCTGACCCCAAGCTTGTGCTCCCTCTCTTTCAAAATGAACAAATAAGCTTAAAAAAAAAAATGAAAGTACCAAGTGTTG
>NW_027527545.1:93136-99663 GCF_008692635.1 Crocuta crocuta | reverse complement strand
TGTTGCTGGGGGGGGGGGTAGGAATTGGGGTCCATTGCCAGAGGGGATGTAAAATGTAAAAATAGCCTCTTTGGAAAATGTTTTGGTGGTTCTCAAAAAGTTGAACATAAAATTACTGTATAACCCAGAAATTCCAATCCTAACCCAAAGAACTGAGAACAGTTATTCAAACAAAAACATGTGAACCAATATTCATAGCAGCACTATCTGCAGGAGCCAAAAGGTGGCAACAACCTAAATGTCCATCAGTGGATGAACGGGTACACAAAAAGGGCTGTATCCATCTACAAGTCAATGTTACTCAGCCACAAAAGGGAATGAAACACTGATAGATGCTACAACGTGGATGAACCTTAAAAACATCATGCTGAGGGAAAGACAACATAGTGTCTGATTCTCTAGATCTGAAAAGTCCAGAATAGGTGCATCCACAGAGACAGAAAACAGACCTGTGGTGGCCAGGGGGTGGGGGAGCAGAGGAATGACAAGTGACTTCTGGCGGGGGGTACAGTATTTACTTCAAGGTGATGAAAATCTTTTAGAAATAGAGGCAATGATTACAACGTTGTGAATGTAGTAAATCCCACTGAATTGTATCCTTTTTAATCTGTTTAAAATGGCAGATTTTGGGGCACCTGGGTGGCTCAGTCGGTTAAGCGTCCGATTTCAGCTCAGGTCATGATCTCACAGTTCGTGGGTTCGAGCCCCACATCGGGCTCTGTGCTGACAGCTCAGAGCCTGGGGCCTGTTTCAGATTCTATGTCTCCCTCTCTCTCTGATCCTCCCCTGCTCATGCTCTCTCTCTCTCTCTCTCTCTCTCAAAAATAAATAAAAAACATTAAAAAAATAAAATAAAATGGCAGATTTTACATTACATGAATTTTACCTCAAATAAAATAAATAAAATACTTAACTGTGAGAGGACACTAACTTCATATTATTCCAAATTAAATAAATTGTTTTCTTGGGAAGCCATTTTTTATTGTATCTTATATTCTTCATTAACATTAACTCATCTGTTCATAATTTAGTTTATATTTAAATGTATATTATTTATAGCTTTATTCATTTTTTAAAATTGGGGTATAATTAACATAGAACATTTTATTAGTTTCCAGTGTACACCATGATTTATTGTTTGTATATATTGCAAAATGATCATGACAGTAAGTGTAGTAAACACTTGTTCCCACATAAAGTTATAATTTTTTCCTGTGATAAGAACTTTCAAGATTTACTCTTGTAGCAACTTTGAAATATGTAATATAGTATTATTAACTATAGCCATCATCCTGTACATTACATCCCATGACTCAGTTATTTTATATCTTTTGACCCCCTTCACCCATTAGCCCACTGCCCCGCCCCCACACACCTCATCCCTACCTCTGACACCTTCTAATCTGTATCTATAAGCTTCTGACTTTTTTTTTTTTTTTTTAGGATTCCACGTATAAGTGAGACAGATGGTGCTCATCCCTCTCTGACTTAGCATAATATATTACTTTCTTTTTAACCATTTTTAAATGTTTATTTTTGAGTGAGAGAGAGTGTGTGAGCAGGGAGCAGGAGAGAGGCAGAGAGAGAGGAAGACACAGAATCCGAAACAGGCTCCAGGCTCTGAGCTAGCCATCAGCACAGAGCCCGACGTGGGACTCGAACTCACGAGCGTGAGATTATGACCTGAGCCGAAGTCAGATGCTTAACCGACTGAGCCTCCCCAGTGCTCCTCTTTTTAACCACCTTTAATTTGTTTATGGCGTGTCCCACTGAGATACAGGTCTGGTCACTGGCCCCAGGGGATAAAGGAGGTGATAAAGGGTGGGGCAGGAGCCTGAGGCAGAGCCCAGCGCTTACCTGTGCCTGCAGAGGCATTGAAGGTCAATGTCCCATTGGGCAGGGCCTGACTCATGTTTCTCAGGGAGTCCTCCAGGCCAACGAGCAAGTTCGTGGCCACGCAGTGTTGGTCTGAGTGGGGCAGGTCCTCCAGGTCTTCCGGGATCTGCAGCAGCTCATCTACCCCTTGTACGAGGTCCTGGGGGGAAAGCAAACACAGAAGTAGTGAGCCGGGGACCATGCTGCGGGAGGAGGCTGTGCACTCAGCCTCAGAATAAAGATCCCGGAGAACAAAGTCTATTTGGAGGATGAAGGTGGTACTGTTTGGGATTTCCTGGGGTTGCTCTTCCTCATCAGCCCTGTTCATGAATGACCCTGGATGACATAAACCCAATTTCCAAGATCAGTAGGATGAAGCGTTGGTAGTAGGTACAGGAGGGTGTCTAACAGTGAGAATGAATACCTGTGTCTACTCTCCCCCACCCACCCTGGGAGAGGCCACCATTGTGTTGGGGCTGCCTCCTTCCACACCAAGGCTTCCCAGGGCTTTTATGGGATGCTGCCAGCTTGTCTCCTTTGGATTCTGCCCTTACCTGGATGGTGTCCTGGACTAAGGCTGGTATGAAATTTCTGGCCAGATCTTCGAGTCTTTCAAAGAAGCGGGAGAGCCTCTGGGAAGAGGGGAGATGAGGTCAGAGAGCCTCACAAGTGAGTGGGGAAGCTTGGGGAAAATGTCCCCTGGGGGGGGGGGAGCAGCCCATACTTCAAGGAAGGATTTCCTGTCTCCTGGTCCCTGCTGGGGCCAACTCACCCGGCTCTTGATTCCACGGGGCGGGGTCCAGCTGTTGAAATAGCTGCCTGCAAGAAACAACAGTGGTTCATTAGGTGTGAGAGCATTTGTGTGTGTTGGTGGGGGTGGGGGGGGTAGGATCTGGGGTCAAGTCAAGCCAAGTACCTTTCCAGGTGGTCATTTGGTTATTCAAAGACTCTGGTTTGGGCATAGAAGCATCGGGAAGGCCCCACTGTCTCCTCTCTGGTGAGTGAGTGCCTTTTCTTATTCACATACAGGTGTGCTATGGGTGAATGTGGTGGCCTAGATTCTCTGCTGCCCAGATATGGATGGACTTGGCCTGAGTCCTCCCTGTCTCCCAGATCTGGTGCCCTCAGCTGCTTGGGCAGCTTCCAGCCAGGATGGGATTTCATGGGCATCTGTGTCTCAGCCTGAGCATTTGGACAAAGGCCAGAGTGGGTCTTCTAGGGGGCCAAGTGCAGGGAAAATGCTGCATAACCCAACAAGGGTCCTGTCTGGCTCCCAGTGATGGACTTTGTTTTATTTCCCTCAGGGCGACTGCTTACCTCCTCGTCCCCCATGATATCTTCTGTTGTTATCTTGTCTAGATGGGAGCCCCATCTGATCATGTAATTTTCTCCGTGTGTATGGGGGTAATTCTGTGTAATTCTGCTTAGACTCCACACAACATTCTTCTGGGTTCTGGTCATCTGGTTTGCTCTCAGGAATGTGAACTGAAATTGTTGGGGAGAGTCAGGGTACACCTTGTGCAGGGAAGGAGACAGAGACTGAGCACCCAAGAAGGGGGGTCAGGATGCCAGGGAATGTAGTGACTCAGGAAAGCTCAGCTCTCAAGTTTTCCGACTCCAGTGTTTCTGGATGGGGTCCCTGAGCCCAACATGGCCCAAGGGGTCCAAGTGTTCTTGGACGAAGCCCAAGTGGGCTTCGGTGGGGAAAGGTCTCATCCTGGCAGTCACTGATGAGGGTAAAGAGGAGGGATTTGTGCTGGAAACAATATGCCGTGAGCTCCTTAACTATCTTGAATACCATCCCTCTCTTTTGTTTTACAAAAATAAGATGCATGGGGGGGGGGGCAAGGGATACTTTGAACTTTTAGAAGTGACCCTCTGCAGAGAGTTCTGAGCCTTGGGGTTCAAAGAGGGGTCTGTGACTGGGTAGGTGCCAAGGACAGCTCTCTGATGCCTAGAGAACATGGGGAAAATGGCTTCCCACCTCATGGATGGAAGACATAGGGAGGTTCTTACCTTGACACGTGTTCTCACTTTCACTCTTGAATGTTTTTGCCCCAGAAGCAAGCTTGTATCCTGGGCTGCACATGCAGTAGTAGCTCCCCTCTGTGTTAACACACTCTGCGGATTTTCCACAGGACACTTTTAAGGGTGATCTACACTCGTCGATGTCTGAAACACAGCAGGACAAAGGGTTACCTCCCAAAGGTGTGGGTTGCCATGGGCCAAGGCCCTGGCCTCCAGCCAGACTCTACCAATGGAGCTAGAGAGAACTCATCTTGCAGGTGGCATTTCAGGGGCTGGTCTGAGCTGCTCCAGAAAGCTGCTAACTGCTCCGCTCATCTCTGCTCTCTGGCTGGGCTTGAAGGGCACCTAGATTCAGATGTACCACGATGGAGGCTGGAAGGAGGCCTGCATCCCCTTCTGCAGGCTTTGTGGGGTGGAGGGAGGCATTGAGTCTATTTGCATGATTGGGAACCTGAGGTCAGGGTGACCGTGGTATTGAAGGCCACTCTCCATAATGAGTCAATGAAGGGAGTCATGGCTGGAGTCTGCTCAGGGTAAAACTTATTCACACAGGAAGATAAATCCAGGTGGTCAGGCCTCTGCCCACTGACAGCTTCTATTCACCTTCCATTATTCACAGTGGCCCAAGGATACCCCACTGTCCTCATCATCCACTCTCCCAAGCTCCTAATGTCAGGCATTTCTTTTTCATGTTTATTTTATTTTTGAGAGAGAGAGAGAGAGAGAGAGAGAGAGAGAATGAGCATGGGAGGGGCAGAGAGAGAAGGGGATAGAGGATCCAAAGTGGGGCTCTGTGCTGACAGCACAGAACCTGATGTAGGGCCCAAACTCATGAACCATGAGATCATGACCTGTGCTGGCATTGGATGCTCAACTGACTGAGCCGCCCAGGTGCTCCAGTCAGACATTTTAAAGATACTCCAGGATGCCTCAGTGGGAGTCTTAATATCTCTACTCCTAAGGGAAGTCTCCTCCTGTCAGAGACATTGGGCATGTGACATGAAGAAGCTGCACAAAGTGTCTCACAGCTGAGTCACTGGGAATGTTTTCTGGGAATCTTACATCTCCCTGTTCTGTGAACATGACAGGAAAGCTGTCTATTAGCCATGTCCTCTTTGAGTAGCTCAGGGACTCACAGAGCCAGGGCTGGACACCATTGGCTAAACACAGCAACAGATTTATAAGAACAATGGACAAACATGAATAAAAACACAAGGACAGAATGTTTGGTCCTGTACATTCCAATCAGGGCACCAAAGACTTTTAGAGCCTGAAAGGGCTCATGACATTGCAGCAAGTGAGGACAGGCAGCTGGTCTCCCTAGAGCAGAGTTTCCTACTCAAACTCATGGACTTCTTTTCTAAGGCCCCAGGCCCAGGCTGTGGGTCCCAGCACCAGGAGGTGATAGCACACCCCCGATGGGGGAAGATGCACACCCCCGATGCATTCGTGTTCAGCCCCATCTGGGCAATGGGACTTCCCTCCTGTCTTCTCAGAGGGGGGCAATGGCTGGACACCTGTGGGATGAGGTGGAGTCAAGTGGGGGATGGCTGAGAATGAGGCCCAAGGTGTGGAAGGCATGAGAATAGGAAATTCCTCAACCAGACAGATGTACTTCCAGAAAGGAGCTGGAGTCCAGTTACATCAGCAGTAGGATCTCCTCGCCGTGCTCGCCCAGCCACGAATCTTCATGAGACCCACGTGCAAATGCACAAAGGCTGGACAATGGTCACAACAACACCTTTTTTTCCTCTGATAAAATCTTTTCCTCAAGCACTAAATGACACATGGGTACTTAGAAAACAAAGAAACTGTGAAAAATGAGAACAAAGAAAATCAACTGTAAGTCCACTATATGAACTACTGGAAGATTTAGGATAGTTTTCCCCTCAGCTTTTCAAACATATTAGGAACATTTTCCTTTATGATCAATAAATATGCATCTAAGATGATTCTGAGTAGATGAAGACTATTTCTTGGTGTGAAAGCTGTTCATTTCCCCCTCTCCCCATTATCTTTTATTGTGAAAAAATACCTGTAACATAAAATTTATCATGTTAACCATATTTAAATAATATCATTTTCTTTTATGATTTTGCATTGTTGGAGCATAAAAACTCTTTGGTTTTTTTTTTTAATTTTTTAAAACACTTTAGTTTTAGATCTTGATCTAGGTTCCACATCCTTATTAATTGTGACTTTGGCTAAATCAATATCTTTGAGCCCAATTATTATCGTTTAAAAAATGAAGCCATACAATTTATAGAAAAAAACATAGGAAATAAGCTCTTTGAAATTGGTCTTGGCACAGAGTTTTTGGATTTGACTCCAAAAAGTGAAGGTAAGTAAGTGGAACATATCAAACTAAAAAACTTCTGCAGAGCATCAGAAACCATCAAAAAATGAAAAAGCAACTTATAGTTTAGTAGAAAATATTTGCAAATCATATGTCTGAGAATTGGCTAACACCTAAAATATAGAAAGATTTCCTGTCTCACATTCAGGTCCTTTATCCATGGGAGAGAAGAAGGGGGAAAATAGTGGGCGAGAGGGTGGGAGGCAAACCATGAGAGACTCTTGAATGCCAAGAACAAACTGAGGGCAGATGGGGTGGGGGGAGGGGA
>NW_027527545.1:64305-93122 GCF_008692635.1 Crocuta crocuta | reverse complement strand
AGGGGGGGGGGGGAGGGGAGGGGGGGTGATGGATATGGGGGAGGGCACTTGTGGGGATGAGCACTGGGTGTTAATGGAAACCAACTTGACAATAAACTATCTTTAAAAATAAAATAAAATATAGAAAGAACTCATTCAACACAGTAGGAAAAAAAAAACCTAAACAATCCAATTTTAAAAATGGGAAGAAGATCTGAATAGACATTTTCCAAAGAAGACATCCAAAGGCCAACAGGTACATGAAAAGGTACCCAACATCACTCATCTTCAGAGAAATGCAAAGCCAAACCATAATGAGATCATCTCACACCTGTTGGAACAGCTATTATAAAAAGGTAAGAAATAACAAGTGTTGGTGAGGATGTGGGAAAAAAGGAACCTTGCATATTGTTGGTGGGAATGCAAATTGCTGCAGCCACTGTGGAGAAAAGTATTCAAAAACTTAAAAATGGAAGTACCTCGTGATCCAGCAATTCTACTTCTGGTTATTTATTTGAAGGAAACAAAAACGCTAACTTGAAAATCAGCATCCTCGTGTTCATTGCAGCTTTATTTGTAATAGGCAAGGTACGGAAGCAACCTAAGTTTTTATCGATGCATGAGTGGATAGTGAAAAGGTGGTGTGTGCGTACAGGGGAGTATCACTCAACCATACAAAGAACAGATGAGTGGGTGCCAGAGGTGGGGATGGATTGGTAGGGGTGCAAGTACGTGGGAAGAAAAACTGGTGCTAGATTTGCTTCCTTGTGGGCCTGCTGTGAACAGCGAGGTGGGAAACCATGACCTTGATGGGACAGCAGCCCCTGGTGAGTTCACACCAGTAGGTGAACCTGCACTTCCAGGTCCTTTGTTTCTTTCCCCTTTCCTTGTGCAATGAGAATGATCATAGTAATAACAGCGGTAGCCATGATAAGAGCTTGTGTTTGGCAGTCTGCTTCATACTAGTCTTTACCTGTTCTTCCCATAGGTAAATTTTAAATCTCACCCCCTCCATGTGGGGTAAGTACAACGATGATCCCCAATTTACAGACAAGCAAACTGAAACATAGAGAAGAGAAGTAATTTCCTACGTGTCAGATGCATTCAGTGGTGAGCTGGACTTTGAACCTGGGCAGCCCAGCTCCACTGTGTAAGCTCTCAACACTACTTACTAATCATGAAAACTTGATGGTCCACTCCCCTCATACTCCCCCTGCCCTGTCACCTCTCTCTTTTCCTTGAGGAAGGCTTGGGTGCTGCTCTCAGGGCACCATCTCTGTGTGCCCCCACCCTCCACCCTGTTTCCCCACCCCAGGCCCCTGTACCGTCACAATTCTCCAAGTAGTTGGTGAAGATCTCCCCAGATAAAGAAGTGAACCCTGGAGAGCAGCGACAGGCGGTGGCATTGATACATGAGGACTTTGGAGGGCACCATGGAGCACAGTCTGTGGAGCCAGAAGTTGTGGGGACAAAGACCACAGTCAGCAGTTTCAAGAAATGGAGGGAGCCAGCTGTCAGCTGGGGGTCCAGGAGCAGAGCAAGGCAGGAAAGAGAAGGATGGCTGCCATCAGAAGAGCTCAGAAAACTCTGCACATTCAGGGAGGAAGAAGCAGCTTCTTTTATACCCAGAAGACCATCTAGACCCTTATTTGTGCAATAACCTCCCTTCCTCTACTCCATAACCTCCCTTTCTCTACCCCATTATTGATGAGAGAACCCCGACCCCAGCACGCATGCCCCAGTTTATGTCACCAATGGGGCTGGCTGGGCAGACTCACCACTCAGTTTCTGTACAGGCCCCAGTGTCAACAGCAGCAGCACCAAGAGCCCTGGGACAGAAAAGCAGAGAGATGACAGAGAGAAGAGAGTCAAGGTCAAGTTTCAACCCCTGTCTGCATGGTCATTGCCTCCTGGAGGGAGGCTCTGCCTGCAGCCCACAGCTTTTCAGCAGCATCCGTGACGCTCTTGCCTTACACAGAACCAAGACTCGGCCTGTCCCCTCCGTCTTCCTGGACTCCCCCAGGCGACAGTCAAGGACAACCACAGCCTTCGTGGGGCCTCAGCTGCTATAGGTGAGGGGGCAGAATATACACAGGCAGCTGATGCGAGGGATACAACGTAGAAACTCTAACCTCTCCCAGTGGAGGGGAGTAAATCTATAAGGAGAAAATCTTCAAATCTGTGTGCCTTCCCCATAGGCACGTTCTTTGTTCTCTGGAAAGGGCAGAAATCTGCCTGGAGAAGGCCCTGCTCTCTCCTCTCTGGTGAGTGAGTGCCTTTTCTATTTCATATGGAGCATCCTATGGGAGAATGGAGTGGCCAGATGCTCTGTTCCCCACATGTGGATGGAGGTGGTCCAGGCCCTCTCTGTCAGCCCTGGTGCTCTCAGCTTTCCTGGGTGGCTCCCAGATGCAGCAGGGACATCACGGCCACCTGAGTCCCACCCTGAGGACACAGACAAGTCCAGGGTAGGCCTTCCAGGGAGCCAAGTGCAGGGAAAATGCTACATTCCTGACCAGGACCTGTCATGGCATCTGGCAATAGCCTTTGTCCCCACTTCCCCAGGGTGAATTCTCACTGCCTGCATAAACTTTAGAATCCTGGTGATCCTCACAGGACAGTGCGCTCCCATCCACACTCACTCTGAGACCCTAGCTCCATGGACATGGACAAGTCCCACACTTGAGAGAGGCCCTTCCTCCCAGGCTTGAGAGAATGGGTCAGGAGAATGAAGGTACTACTGTCTAGGCAGGGTCATCAGGACAGCGAGGACCAGACTGAGGTGGACAGTGGGGCTGACATTCAGTCAGGCAGCCTTGGGGCAGTGAAGTTGCCTTTTCTGATCCCCATGAAGGAATTCTCCAGACTAAAAGAAAGTGGCGAGAATCCATATCTGAGTAGGGCCAGTGGTGGGTGAGGGCTGGGTGGCTGGAGAGGGGACCAGGCGCCGATGGGCAAGGGATGGCAGATGCTTCTGTCTTCTCCGCCCTTGACCTCCCACCAGGGATGCAGACCTGTGTGCCCTGCCAAGTGGGATTCAGCCTCCACTTTCTGTCTGAGTGGCCTGGGTCAACGTGGGGCCTGGGTTGACCTCCTTGGAAAAGGGTCATACCTCTGGCAATGATCCCCTCTCTCCATCCAGCCCAGACGGCAGTCTCTTTCATTCACCTAAATCGTAGAGTGTGTGTGGAGTAGCCCACATCAGTCTTCCTACCATTTCACAATATCCTCCACATCCTAGTCATCTGAGTTGCCCAGTGGCCTGGGAACTAAAATTACTGGGGAGGTTCAGGGCAGAGCCTTGCATGGGGAATTAGAGCCTGGAGGCCAAGACGCCGGTTAGAGTGATATAAGAGGCGTCACCTCCCAACAGGGTTGTTGGCTGGGGAAGGTAGGCCCACCCTCGGGTCTCCCCCCTCCCACGTTTATGGACAGGGCTCCTGGGTCCATCATGACGCTGGGGGGCTGAGAGGGCTCCTGGTGTGGCTGAGCCTGTGTGTATCTTGGGGGAGTGAGGGGGGAAGGGGGAATCTCGTCTTGGCCGCCATTGATGAAGAAGAAGAGGGTGGATATTGCACTGTGAGATAACATGCTGTGAGCTTGTGAAGTATGTTAAATGCCACCCCTCTAGTGAAATAAATCTGAAAATAAAATCTGAAAATAAAATCTCAGGAGGCAAGGGACATGATCCAAAATTGAGTAAGTGGCACTCTTGTGGAGGGATCTGAGCCTTGGGCTTTGGGGAGGGATAGGACACAGGCATAGGTGCCCAGAACAGCTCTCTGATGCCCGAAGAGAGTAGGGTGGGTGACCTCAAACCTCATGGGTGAGGAGATGGAACGTGTGAAGTCCTTCTTACCTTGACACATGCTTTCACTCTCATTCCGGAACGTCATCTCCGGAATAAGCTGCTGCCCTGGGCCGCACACGCAGTATCTCCCGTCCGTGGCCTGGCAGTCAACAGACGGGGCACAGGATGCTCTCCGGGGCCGTTCACACATGTTGATGTCTGGAATACAACAAGATAAAGGGTCACTTTCAGAGGAATAGGTTCTCACAGGCAGAGGGCCTGGTCACCAGCCTGACCCGACAATGAAGGCCGGACAGATGCGGCTCCTGAGCTGCACTCCCGAGCTTGGACTGGGCAGAGCCAGTTGTTCCAGAAAGCCTGCTGACTGCTCGGCTCTGTTCTCTGGCTGGGCCTGAGGGCTCCTAGAGTCAGATGCTACTGTTCCATGATGGGGGCTGGAAGAAGGTCTGCATCCCCTTCTGCGGACCTTGTGGGATAAACAGAGGCACTGAGTCAGGGTCCAGACCCTTCCCTGTGGTGTTGTTGGTACCACTGGAGACCTGGGGTGGGCTCTGGTCAGGGCACCAGCAGTATGGAAGGCCCCCCTCGATGCTGAGAGGTGGAGCCAGTCATGGCCTGTGGGCTGTCTGGGGTGACACTCAGCATTCACACCTGAGGACAGAGGCAGATGATCAGGTCCCTGAGCATTGGTGGTTTCTACTCACTTTCCTCACAGTGACCTAAGTACACCTCCTAATTCTCTAAGCACTCCCCTAAATCCCAATGTCAGGCTTTTCCCAGATGCCCCAGGATGTCGGTGGAGGAATTCCCTTTAATCAGAGGCCATCATAGATGTGAAATGGAGAAGCAACATGAGGCTGCTCACAGCTGAGTTATTGCAAGGTGGGTTCCTGGCCTCCTAGATCTTCCTGTTCTCTAAACATGAGAGGAAAGATGTCCATGAACCTGGTCCCTTCTGAGTAGCTCAGGGACCCACAGAGCAAGAGCTGGACACCATCAGCTGTCAACAACATCAACAACTTAATAAGATGAATCAAAATGCAGGGACAGAATGTTTGGTCCTGAACATCCTAATCAGGGCACCAAAGACTTTTAGAGCCTGAAAGGGCTCATGACATCGTGATGAGCAAAGACAGGTAACTGGTCTCCCCCAGAGCAGAGCTTCCTACCCGAGCTTGTGGACTTCCCTTCTGAGGGCCCAGGCCCAGGCTGTGGGTCCCAGCACCAGGAGGTGACAGCATGGGGGAAGATGCACACTCCCGATGCATTCGTGTTCAGCCCCATCTGGGCAGTGGACTTCCCTCCCGTCTTCTCAGAGGGTGGCAATGGCTGGATATCCGTCTTCAGGGTTGTGGGATGGGGTGGAGTCCAGTGGGGGATGGGTGGCAATGCGGTGTGCGGGAGGGGGAGACGTGACGAGGAGAAATTCTCAACCTGCCAAACGTGCTCCCAGAAAAGAGTGGAGGTCCAGCCACACCGGCAGCAGGTCTCCTGCCCGTGTTCGCCCAGCCTCGAGTCTCCGTGAGACGCGCGTACAAACGCATATGGGAGCCATTAGGGATACCTCTCGGGGCATCGGGAGAGTGGGGCTGGGCAGGAGTCACACCACCTTTTTTTCCCGTGATAAAATTACTTTCCCCCAGATATTAAATGACACATGGACTCTTAGAAGGACAAAGAAAATGACAAAAAGAAGAAGAAGAAGAAGAAGAAGAAGAAGAAGAAGAAGAAGAACCAAGAAAATCACCTGTAAGTCCACTACACGTTAGGAATATTTTCTTTTATTACCAATATATATGCATCTAAGACTTTTGAGTACATGAAAAGTATTTCTTGGTGTAAAAACTGTACAATTTCCCTCTTTCCCCTATTTTCTTATTGTGGTAAGATGTACCCATAATTTTTTTCTGCCTTACCTGTTTTTAAGTATTATAATCTCTTTTTATGATCTTATTTTGTTGAATAAAAACCTCTTAGTGTCATTAAAAAAATTTTAAAGCAAACTTTAGTTCCAGCTTCCTTTATTCAAGTTGTATTTATTTTCACCTTAAAGTAAAATCAATTTGCAAGTTTCNAGCACTCTCCACAATAGCTAAAACATGGAAAGAGCCTAAGTGTCCATCAACAGATGAATGGATCAAGAAGATGTGGTTTATCTATACCATGGAATACTACATGGCAATGAGAAAGAATGAATTCTTTAAAAAATTTTTAAATGTTACTTATTTTTGAGAGATAGGAAGAGAAAGAGAGAGAGAGAGAGACTGAGAGGAGCAGAGAGAGGGAGAGAGAGAGACACACACACACAGAGAATTCAAAGCAAGTTCCAGACTCTGAGCTGTCTCCACAAAGCCAGACATGGGGCATGAACTCACAAACTGTGAGATCATGACCTGAGCCAAAGTTCCGTGCTTAACTGACTGAACCACCCATATGCCCCTCAATTTTTGTGTTTCCAATTTGATAAAAATAGTTGATGTTTTTTATGAGATTGAAATTTCATTTTCTTTCTTTTCTCAGTCTCTCTCTCTCTCTCTTTTCTAGGTTAAAATTACGTTGTATTTGTTTAAATGTTTTGTAAATATGTTCATATACAACAGGATTTTTATTTATTAAATTTATTAAATTCATTTATTTTGAGAGAGAGAGAGAGCAGGGAGGGGCAGAGAGAGAGAAAGAGAGAGAATCTCAAGCAGGGCTCTAACTCAAGAACCGTGAGATCATGACCTGAGCCAAAACCAAGAGTTGGATGCTTAACTGATGGAGCCACTCAGGAGGGCCTGCAACAGAATTTTTAAATGGACACATTTCTCATTTTGTATCATTTCTTAAACAGATATGTAGTGTAATTTAATTATTGGGTTTTTATGTTTTTTTTTTTTCTGAAAGACAGAGACAGCGTGAGCAGGGGAGGGTCAGAGAGAGAGGGAGACACAGAATCCAAAGCAGGCTCCAGGCTCTGAGCTAGGTGGCAGCACAGAGCCCAACACGGGGCTTGAACCCACAAACCATGAGATCATGACTTGAGCCAAAGTTGGACGCTCAACCGACTGAGCCACCCAGCCATCCCATAATTCTTGGGTTTTAAAAGCTTATTTTTGCATACTTAAAAAATTATTTCATGGAGAAAAATAACTGATTTAAATAGTACTAAAGAATCCTATCTTACTTGTGCATAGTTCTTCTTAGCTTATAAAACATTTTTTTTTTGGTTTATTGCAGCATTATTTATATAGCCAAGATATGGAAGCAACCTGAGTGTCCATCAACAGATGAATGGATAAGGGAGATGTGGTATATACACAATGGGATATTACGCAGCCATAAAAAGGATGATTTTGTGTCATTTTTGACAACATGCATGGACCGATAGGGTATTATGCTAAGTGAACAGGGTTGAGAAAGACAAATACCATATGATATCACTCAGAAGTAGATTCTAAAAAAAAAAAAAAAACCAACTAACCCCAAATGAATGAAACAAACAAAAAGCAGAATGAGATCTATAAATACAGAGACAAAAGACGGTTGCCAGAGGGAGGTGGGGTGGGGGTTGGGTGAAGGGGAGAGAGAGATATAGGCTCTCAAGTATTGACTGAATAAGTCATGGGAATAAAAGGCATAGCACAAGGAACATGGTCAATGCTATTGTAATAGCAGTGTATTGATTTGTGGGGACAGATGGTAGCCACACTTGTGGTAGACATAGCATAATGTATACGCTTGTCAGGTCACTATGTTGTACCTCTGAAACTAATGTGACACTGTGTGTCAACTATACTCAAGTAAGAAAAGACTATAGAAATGTTTCCTCTTCCCTCCCTCCCTCCCTCCCTCCCTCCCTTCCTTCTTTCCTTCCTTCCTCCTTATTTCCCTCCTTCCTTCCTTTTTAAGAGATAGAGATAGAGAGAGAATGAGAGTATGTGAGTGGGAGAGAGAGGCAGAGGAAGAGAGAGAGAGAATCTTAAAGAGGCTTCACGCCCAATGTGGATGATGAGGGCCTCCATCCCATGACCATGAGACCATGACCTGAGCTGAAATCAAGAGTTGGATGCTTAACTGACTGAGCCACTCAGTCATCCCATATTCTTTCTTTTTTAAAATATATTTTCATTGAAGTATAATTAACATACAGTGTTATATTAATGGCAGCTGTACAACATAATGATTTAACGATTCTAGACATTACTCATTGCTCACCATGATAAGCATAGACACCGTCTGTCACCATACAATATTATTACATACTACAGTATTCCCGATGCTGTACTTTTCATCTCTGTGACTTATTTATTTTATAGCTGGAGATTGGTACCTCCTAATCCCCTTTATATATTTGCCCATCCCCCTGTCACCTCCCTTGTGGCAACCACCAGTTTTCTCTCTGTATTTAAGAGTCCAGTGTTGGGGGCACCTGGGTGGCTCAGTCAGTTAAGTATCCAACTTCAGCTCAGTTCATGATCTTACAGTTCATGAATTCAAGTTGAACTCTTTGCTGACAAGCACAGAGCCTGCGTGGGATTCTCTTCCTCTCCCTCTCTCTGCCTCTCCCCTGCTCACACGTTCCTTCTCTCTCTCTCTCTCTCTTTCTGTCAAAAATAAAAAAAGAGTCTGGTTTTGTTTGTTTTATATTTTAGATTCCACATATATGTGAACTCTTTTGGTATTTGTCTTTCTCAGTCTGACTCATTTCACTTGGCATAATGCATTCTAGTTCCATTGTGTTGTTGCAAATGGCAAGATCTCATTCTTTTTTGTGGGTGAGTAGTATCATTGCAGATAGATACCACATCTTCTTTACCCATTCATCAATGGATGGGCACTTGGGTTGCTTCCTTATCTTGGCTATTGTAAATAATGTTGCAGTAAACGTAGGGGTGCATATATATACTTTTGAATTAGTGTTTTAATTTTCTTTGGGTAAATACTCAGTAGTGGAATTGCTGGATCGTATGGTATTTCTATTTTTAATTTTTTTTGAGGAACCTCTACACTGTCTTCCACAGTGGCTGCACCGGTCTGCATTCCCACCAACAGTGCCCAAAATTTCCTTTCTCTCCACATCCTCATTAACTCTTAAAAACTCCTTAGTTTTACACCTGGATGTACTTTTACCAGTTTATTAATTGTATGACTTTGAATAAGTCTCTTGACCTCTTTGAGCCCAAATTTGATAATTTAAAAAATGATGCTACCCTGAAATCATAAAATTTGTAGAAGAAAACATAGGGAGTAATCTTTTTGACATTGGCGTAGGCAATAATTTTTTGGACTTGACATCAAGAGCAAAGGCAACAAAGGCAAAATAGAGAAGTGGGACCACAACAAACTGTACAGCAAGGGAAACCATCAACAAAATGAAGCAGACAATCTACAATTTGGTAGAAAAGAAATGCAAATCATAGACAGTATCTGATAAAGGATTAGCACCCAAAATATATAAAGAACTCATACAACTTAAATAGCAAAAAAAAAAAAAAAAAAAAAAAACCAACCCAAAAAACCCACCCCAAAACAAAACAAAAAAACAACCCAAAGAGTATTATTAATCCATTTAAAGATGGGTAGAGAATCTGAATGTACATTTTTTCCAAAGAAGACATCCAAATAGCCAAGAGGTACATGAAAATGTACTCAACACCACTAATCATCAGGGGAATGCAAATCAAAAACACAGTGAGATATCACCTCACACCTGTCAGAATGGCTATTATTAAAAAGACAAGAAATAACAAATGTTGGTGACGATGTGGGAAAAGGGAAGCTTGCACACTGCTGGAGGGAATGTAAATTGGTGCAGCCACTGTGGGAAACAGTATGTGGATTTCTCACAAAAATAAAAATAGAACTACCATCTGATCCAGTAATTCCACTTCTGGGTACTAATCTGAAGAAAATAATATCAGATTCTGAGAGAGAGAGATCTGCACCCCCATGTTCAGTGCAACATTATTTGCAACAGTCATGGCAGGGAAACAACCCAAATGTCCACTGATAGATGAATGATCAATGAAAACATGGTATATGTATATAGCAGAATATTACCTGACCATAAAAGAGAGAGATCTTGCCACTTGTGACAGCATGGATGGGCCTTAAGGGCATTATGTTAAGTGAAATAGACAGGAAATGAAAAATATTGTATGATCTCACTCTTTTGGGGGAATTAAAAGAAATTGAACTCAGATACAGAGAACAGATTAGTGATTGTCAAGGTTGGAGGGTGGGGGAGGGGCAAAATGGGTGAAGGTGGGAAAAAATCCACCGTGTACTCTGCTTGCCTCATAGGTCTGCTGTGAGCACTGAGGCAGGAAACCACGACCTTGAGGGGCCAAGAATTCCTGGTGCGCTCACGCCAGGAAGAGAGCTCGAGCTTCCACTCTTTCTCCCCTTCCTTTGTTCTTTGAAAATGATAATAGCAACGGTAACGAGGATAAAACTTGGCATTTGTTGACAATTTGCTCCATACTAGCCTTTACCTGTTCTTCACACAGGTAAAATTTAAATCTCACTCCATCCATGTGGGGTGGGTACAGTGATGATCCCCAATTTACCGACAAGCAAACTGAGGCATAAAGAAGAGAAAGAATTTCCTACATGTCAGATGTAGTCAGTGGTGAGCTGGACTTTGAAGCCGGGTAGCCCAGCTCCACTGTGTAAGCTTTCAACATTCTACCTACTAATCATGAAAACCTGATGGTCCACTCCCCTCATACTCCCCCTACCCTGTCACCGCTCTCTTTTCCTTGATGAAGGGCTGGGTGCTGCTCTCAGGGCCAAGGGTTTGGGACACCTCACCATCTCCCCCCCCATCTCCATGCCCCTCTACCACCCCATGCCCCTATAGCATCACAATTCTGCAAGGGGCTGGTGAAGATCTCCCCAGATGAAGAGCTGAATCCTGGAGAGCAGTGACAGATGGAGGCATCGACCCATGGAGAGTTCAGAGGGCACCAGTGAACACAGGCGTGGGGGCCCTAGCAATGGGGACCACAGCCAGAAGGCTCAAGGAATGGGTGAAGCCACCAGCTGCCAGCTAGGAGTCTATGAGTAGAGCAGGGGAGAGTAGTGGAGGGATGGCTGCCTTTGAAAAGGAAGACAGAAGACAGGACATTAAGAGAGGAAGAAATAGCTTCTCTTATCTCCAGAAGGCCATCTTGGAGCCTCACTTGGAGGAGAAACCTCCTTTCTTCCTTGTCAGTGGCAGACCCAGGCCCCAGTATGCACTACTTAGCTCGTCACTAAACCTGGGCAGACTCACCTCTAGTGTTCTGGGCGGCAGCTCCCAGTGTCAACAGCAGCAACAGCATCAGGAGTCCTGAGGCAGAAAACACAGTGTGAAGGCAAAAAGAGGAGTGAGGGGCTCTGGTTTCTGTTCCTGGTGGCATGGTCATTGCCTCCTGGGGAGGTGGGTCTGTCCTGCAGCCCACAGCTTTCCAGCAAGGCTCTTGTACCTTAAGTGGGGTTGAGGACTCAGTTTTTGCCCTCCATCTCTCTGACTCCCAGAGGCGTCAGTCACTAACAGCCACCGTCCTCGTGAAGCCTCAGTAGTGCTACAGGTACGGGGACAGAATATATGCAGACAGCTGATGTCAGGGATACGGCGTAGAAGCCCCAATCTTTCCCAGTGGAGGGGGTTGATCCTGATGCGCAAAGTCCTCAGATTGGCCAGGTTCTGTGTTCTCTGGCAATGGCGGAAATCTACCCTGAGGGTTCCTCTTCCAGGATCACTGTCTCCTCTTTTACATACATGTTTTGGGGCACACGAGAAGAGCTTGGGTTTGGAGGTCAGACAGCCCCACGTCTGAGTTCTAGCTCACAGTGGTATCAGCAGGGCAGGGAGCCCTGGAGTCAAGAGAGGGGGAGTTGATGACAGGAATGGAGTGACAACTAAGAGCACCGGCAGGTAGAGCCGCCATCTCCTGGTTAAATGACCTCTCCAGGTGCCGCGTCCATGATTTCTATGGTTCCTTCCAAGTGACCTCCTGGCTCTCCCACAGTGCGTTGAGAGCATGGCCTTTCCCTTTATCTCCCAGTCTGGTCCTGAGAGATGGGTCACTGGCCAGGCTCTGTGGTATGAACACCACTGCAGGTGTGAAGGCATCTACCCTACAGGCAAAGACTGGACCCACCTGTTCGAGTCTGTCCTTCCATTCATCGGAGGCAATGAACCCTATGAAAGTCTTTTCACATCTGTGTGTCTTTACGGGATTTTCCTAAAATGTGCCCAGCGTTAAAATCATCTTCCACGGGCAAACCATGAGAGACTCTTGAATGCCGAGAACAAACTGAGGGCAGATGGGGTGGGGGGGAGCGGAAGGGGGGTGATGGGCAGGGAGGAGGGCACTTGTGGGGATGAGCACTGGGTGTTAATGGAAACCAACTTGACAATAAACTATTAAAAAAATCATCTTCCACAAATCAGATGATAAGAAATGTGGCTATTTTCATAACAACCAGGAAACAAAACTGCAAGCAATGAAGACAATGTGTAAGGAACACTTAACTTACTATGTAATAGGTATCACACTAAGCATTGAGGGAAAGAAAGACTAGTCAGAACTAAGTTGACCTTGCTATTATCCACGTTATTGTCCTTTAAACCATCTTGTGACCCACACAAAGCCTATGGGCTAAAGGATGATGATATATATAGCTCATTAGAGTTTTCAGAGAATTTGGCTACATACGCTTGTGAAAAAAATAGTGTAGGCACCATGATGGTTAATTTCATGTAACAAATTTGGCTGGGCCACAGCACCCAGGTATCGGATCAACGGTTAGTCTAGACATTGCTAGGCAGATATTTTTTTTACATCAGATTAACAGTTAAATCAGTAGACTCTGAGTAAAGCAGATTATTTTCCATAATCCGGGTGGGCCTCATCCAATCAGATGAAGTTCTTAGGAGAAAAAAAGTCTGACCTCTTCCAAGGAAGAGTGAATTCTGCCTCCAGACTGACTTCAGACTTGAGATGTAACGTCAAGTCTCCCCTGGGTTTGCAGCCTACTGGCCTGCCCTACAGAATTTCAGCTTCCTAACCTCCACAATCTCACGAACTAATTCCTTAAGATGAATGAATGTCTCTCTCTCTCTCTCTCTCTCTCTCTCTCTCTCTCTGTCTCTCATTGGTTTCTGTTTCTCTGGAGGCACTGGACTGATATCTGATATAGGTAGTAAAATGAGAAATCTTTGTTGGATTGGCCCTGGGAATCAGTTTCATTGATTTTCTCCTTTGAGACTTAATACAAGATAGCTTTAGTTATTCGTCATTATCATTATAATTCTACTCACCTGGCAGCAATCGAAATCTGTCTCTCATGGTGCAGACACCAGCAAGCCCAGGCACACAGAACCTCTCTCTTGGTCTGTGTGTGTTACAAAGACTTCCTATTTTAAGTCTGATTTGGGCCCCGGAGAAGCCGACTTAGGAAACCACTTGTCTGGATCCTTTCTTTCCCCAGTCTGTCCTGTGAATAACTTCCCAGAAACTCTACTTCTATTTTTTTTTTAAATATTTGCATAGCATCACTGCTATTTGTACTGAAAGCTTCCATTANTCCTTAAAATGAATGAGTATCTCTCTCTCTCTCTCTCTCTCTCTCTCTCTCTCTCTGTCTCTCATTGGTTTCTGTTTCTCTGGAGGCACTGGACTGATATCTGATATAGGTAGTAAAATGAGAAATCTTTGTTGGATTGGCCCTGGGAATCAGTTTCATTGATTTTCTCCTTTGAGACTTAATACAAGATAGCTTTAGTTATTCGTCATTATCATTATAATTCTACTCACCTGGCAGCAATCGAAATCTGTCTCTCATGGTGCAGACACCAGCAAGCCCAGGCACACAGAACCTCTCTCTTGGTCTGTGTGTGTTACAAAGACTTCCTATTTTAAGTCTGATTTGGGCCCCGGAGAAGCCGACTTAGGAAACCACTTGTCTGGATCCTTTCTTTCCCCAGTCTGTCCTGTGAATAACTTCCCAGAAACTCTACTTCTATTTTTTTTTTAAATATTTGCATAGCATCACTGCTATTTGTACTGAAAGCTTCCATTAAGATGGTNCCTGATGAGGAGGGATGCTGAACATCGTTTCATGTGTCTGTTGGCCATCTGGATGTCCTCTTTGGAGAAGTGTCTGTTCATATCTTCTGCCCATTTCTTCTGCCCATTTCTTATCTTTGTGATACAGGAAGACGTGATCCTGTGTATTAAAAGACCGTCCCAACATGAAGAATTACTCTGCTGATCTTTCGACCCCATGAAGACCTTAGGTCAGAGTGCACAGAATTACCTATTTATTATCTGTTAAAAGACAATTTTGTTGAGGTAGAATTGCCATACAACATTATATTAGTTTTGGGATGTACAACATAAATGATTTGATATTAAATCAAATAAATGATATATATTGTGAAATAGTCACCACAATAAGCCTACTTGACATCCATCACTGTATGTAGCTGCAAATTTTATGTGTGCATGAGTGAGGAGAACTTTAAAATCTATTCTGTTAGCACCTTCCTTTTTTTAAAAAAAAAATCTTTAATCTTTATTTTTGAGAGAGAAAGACAGAGCGTGAGCAGGGGAGGGGACAGAGAGAGAGGGATACACAGAATCGGAAGCAGGCTCCAGGCTCCGAGCTGTCAGCACAGAGCCCGACGCCGGGCTCAATCACGACCTGAGCTGAAGTTGGATGCTTAACTGACTGAGCCACCCACGTGCTCCTCTGTTAGTAACTTTCAAATATGCAGTAAATTATTATTAATTGTAGTCATCATGCTGTACTTTACATCCGCATGACTTCTTTATTTGGTAACTGGAAATTGGTATCTTTTGACTCTATTTATTTCTCAACCCCCTACCCTCTTGCTTCTGGCAACTGCCAATCTGTTCTCTCTATTTATGAGCTTGTTTTTGTTTCAGTTTTTATTTTCTTTCAGGTTCCACATATAAGTGAGATCATATGGTATTTGTCTTTGTCTGACTGACTTACTTCACTTAGCATAATGCCCTCAAGTTCATCCACATCGTCACAAATAGCAAGATTTCATTCTTTTTTATGACCAAATAATATTCCAATATGTCCTTCTTTATGGTTGAATGATATTCATATTATTCCAAACATATATATTATACATATATTATATATAAATTCCATAACATATACAGATGCCACATTTTCTTTATCCATTCACCCATGCCATGAACGCAGCCAAGGGTCTTTCCACATCCTGGTTATTGTACATAATGCTGCAGTTAACACGGAGTGCAGGTAACTTCTCCAGTTAGTGTTCTCATTTTCTCTGGGTAAATATCCAGAAATAGAATTGCAGGATCATAAGGTAATCCCATTTTTTTTGAGAAATCTCCTATATTTATTTTTAAGTTTTTATTCTGGAATGAATAATAGATTCTCATGAAGCTGCAGAAATAATACTGAGAGGTCCTATGTACCCTTTACCTATTTTCCTGAAAAAGTTATATTAATTTTTTTTAGTTTAGAAAGAGAGAGAGAAAGAATGGGGAAGAAGAGAAGAGGCAGAGAGAGAGGATCTCAAGCAGGCTCCATGCTCAGCACGGATGAGGTATCCTTATCTCTCCTTGCTTTCAAGAAGTTTTTCTTTGCTTTTGACTATCAAAAGTTTGATCATGGGGCGCCTCGGTGGCTCCGTCAGTTAAGCGTCCAGCTTCAGCTCAGGTCATGATCTCACGGTTGGTGGGTTCGAGCCCCGTGTTGGGCTCTGTGCTGACAGCTAGCTCAGAGCCTGAAGCCTGTTTCAGATTCTGTGTCTCCCTCTCTCTCTGACCCTCCCCTGCTCACGTTGTTTCTTATGTCTCTCTCTCTCTCAGAAATAAATAAAATATTTAAAAAAAAATTTTTTTAAAAAGCTTTATTGTGATCTATCCTGTCCCCTAATTTGTTCGAGTTGATTTTGTTTGGAGTTTCCTCAACTTCTTGAATTTATATGTTGTTGATTTTTGGAGATTTGAGAAATTTTAGCCCTTTTTCCCTCTGAATAATTTTTCAGTTCCATATTCTCTATCTCCCTCTGGAATTTAATGACAGAAATTTTAGACTTTGGGGCACGTGGGTGGCTTAGTCGGTTAAGCGTCCGACTTTCGCTTAGGTCATGATCTCGCGGTTCATGGGTTCGGGCCTCGCGTCGGGCTGTGTGCTGACTGCCAGCTCAGAGCCTGGAGCCTGTTTCAGAGTCTGTGTCTCCCTCTCTCTCTGACCCTCCCCTGCTCACGCTGTCTCTCTCTCTCTCTCCTAGAAATAAATAAAACATTTAAAAAAAATTAAAAAATTTAAAAAAAAGAAATTTTAGAGGTTTTTTTTTTTTTCTGTAGTCCCATAGGTCCCTGAGACTCTGCAAATTATTTTTGTAGTTTGTTTTGTCTGTTTTGTTCAGATTGGGTAAATTATATTGTTCTATCTTCTTATATGAAAAATCACTAATTTTCCCCCCTTCTGTTGTCTCTATCCTGTGAGTAAGCCCACCCAGTAGAGTTTTTATTTCAGTTTTTGTATTTTTCAGGCTTAAAATTTCTGTTGCCTTTATTGATTTTATTTTATTTTATTTATTTTAAGTTCATTGATTTATTTTGAGAGAGACAGAGAGAGGAAGAGAGGGTATAGGCACTCATGAGCAAGTAGGGGAGAGGCAGAGAGAGAGAGAGAGAGAGAGAGAGAGAGAGAGAGTGAATCCCAAGCAGGCTCTATGCTCAGTGCAGAGCCCGATGTGGGGCTCTATCCCATGACCATGAGGTCATTATCTGAGCTGAAATCAAGTTGGATGCTCAACCTACTGAGCCGCCCAGTTGCCCCTGACCTGACTCCTTTTAGAGTGAAAGGCACAGATTTGGAAAGAAAACAGGAGCCAGAGGTCTCACAGAGAGCAAATGGGATATTTTAGATAGCAAAGGAGAGAGAGTTCAGGAAAAAAAAAAAAAAGACACAAATGTATGGAACCATGTGACTAATTTGGGACCTAAAAATTGTTCAGTATGGAAGAGGTGAGATGGGAGATGGAGAGACAAAGAGGAGAACAGCGATGGAAGATGTGGCTGGAGGCATATCTGGGGAGTAATAAAAACTTATGGGACAAGGCAATCACTCTTGTATGGACCTTGAGTTTTAATCGATCAATAATTCTCTGATACGATGATCCCTCAGTAAGTGCAGGGTTCTGTGGGGAACATGTAGCATAATAAAACATTGTCCTTAAGCTCCAAGAAGCTTACAATCTGGTTGGGAAGATATTGTATATAAGATCAAAAAATTCCTCTCCTGCTGGAGAATAATAGTAGGTGATAAATGAGAGGTACAACATTATTTGGGGTACAGGTAATTAGAGGACACATCAAAAAGGAGATGGACTTGTTTGGGGTTTGAAGAAACAAGAGATCCTGGTTCCTAATCTGGCATTTTCAGCCCCACTATGTGGTCCCCCCCTTAACTACAGAGCCTTCCCCCCACCACACTATTCCACATGGCCCTCTGAATTCTGTTGCCTTTATAACATTTCTTTTTTTCTATTTGATTGATAGTGCTGTCATTTCATTTTTTAAAAAATTTAAATTCAAGTTAGTTAGCATACAGTTTAGTCTTGGTTTAAGGAGTAGAACCCAGTGATTCATCTCTTACATATAACACTCAGTGTTCATCCCAACAAGTGCCCTCCTTAATGTCCATCGTGCATTTAACCCATCCCCCCATGCAACACCTCTCCAGCAACCCCTAGTTTGTTCTCTGTAGTATTTCGTTGTATGTATATACATACATACATACATACATATATATATACATACACACACACACACACACACACACATATATATATATATATATATACACACACACACCACATCTTCTTTATCCATTCATCAGTAGATGGACATTTGGGCTCTTTCCGTACTTTGGCTATTGTTGAGAGTGCTGCTATAAACATTGGGGTGCATGTGCCCCTTCAAATCATCACTCTTGTATCCTTTGGATAAACACCTAGTAGTATAATTGCTGGGTGGTAGGGCAGTTCTTTATTTAATCTTTTGAGGAACCTCCATACCATTTTCCAGAGTGGCTGCACCACTTTGCATTCCCACCAACAGTGCAAAAGGGTTCCCTGTTCTCTGCATCCTCACCAACATCCGCTGTTTCCTGAGTTGTTAATTTTAGCCATTCTGACAGATGTGAGGCGTATATCATCTGTTTCTTCATCAAAGTTCTCTGTTTCTTTGCTAAGACTTTCTAGTTTTTCATTTACTTCAGAAAAGTTTGTAATTGCTCATTAGAGCATTTTTTAAATGGTGGTTGGTTTAAAATATTTGTCAGATAATTCTAACCTTTGTGTCATCTCAAGTTGAGGTGTTCCTGGTTCTTGGGATAGCAGTGATTTTTAAAATGGTATCTTTGATATTTATGGTATGTTTTGAAACTGGATTACTAAAATCTCTTGTTTTGGCAGACTTCTTTGATACCATGCTAGGAGTCAAGGGAAGGATTGTTGGTAAGTGAGGGTGGAAATGAAAGCTGTCAGGGCAGAGCCTGACATGGGGCTCGAACCCAAGAGCAGTGAGATCATGACCTGAGCTGAAGTTGGGCACTTAACCACCTGAGCCACCCAGGCACCCCGACTGTGTTTTGTTTTAACATAAAATTTTTCCTACCTTGTACTTTGTTTTCAACTTATTCTTCAGTCAACAATATTTTGGGAGAGTTTTCGCATGTCGCTGCATATAGAGCCATATCTTTCTTTTTGACCACTGTTGCAAATATATAGATTACAAAATACGTTATAGTTTGCCTTTCTCCTTTTTTAACGCACATTTAGATGGTCTCTCCTTTCCCATTGCTACAATAATGCTGCAATGAGTGTCTCAAAAATGCCTTCAGGAGAACTTTGTAAATTTCTTTAGCAGAGATATCGAGTGGTTTATATACTGGGTTGCCAAAGCATGTATATTTTACATTGCAATAAATTTTGCAACCCTTCTATTTAATGAGCCTGTATCAAATTACCCAGGTGCTATAGGAGAGGATCACTTTGCCACATGCAATCAAAACTACCCCTGTCAGATCTTTTTTAAAATTTTTAACACGAAAAATTTGCTGATCTGTGGCTTACATGACCTCTATGCCCCTTAGGAGGAAATTAATAGAAGAAATACACAGGAACTTAAAATTGTCATGTTCATTATACACTTGTGGATAGGAAAAAAGTCATCAAGAATATAAGTCAATTTCTCGGAAGGATGCATAAGTTCTTTCACTGGTAGAAAGACACAGCCAGTCTGGGGGATCTGTAAAGGACTCTTCAATTTTACAATTCTAAGTTTCTACTTAACTATTAGGAGGCTTAGGGTTTACAAACGTCTTGGAATCTTTAAAAAATTTTTATTTAAATTTCATTTGGCCAACCTACAATGAGTGCAGCAGTTTCAGGAGTAGGATTCAGTGATTCATCACTTACTTATAACATTCAGTGCTCATTACAACAAGTGCCCTCCTTAATGCCCAACATCCATTTAGCTCATTCTTCACCCACCTCCATCCATCAACCCTCAGTTTGTTCTTTATCGTGAAGAGTCTCTTGTGGTTTGTTTCCCTCTCTTCTCTCCCCCCTCCATATGTTCATCTGTTTTGTTTCTTAAATTACGTCTATAAGTGAAAACATATGGGGTTTGTCTTTGTCTATTTGACTTAACTTGCTCAGCATAATACATTCTAGCTCCACCCATGTCAATGCAAATGACAAGATTTTATTCCTTTTGATGGCTGAGTAGTATTCCATTGTGTGTGTGTGTGTGTGTGTGTGTGTGTGTGTGTGTGTGTGTGTACCACATCTTCGTTATCTGTTCATTGGTCAGAATCCTGAAATTACACATTATCAAATGTTTTCACCCTCATCATGGGTAAACAATTTATCTTAATATCATATACATTTGTATCTCATGAACAGTGTTTTTGCAATTTTCACATTGTTGTGTTTTCATGGTGCTCTCTGTGAATTACGCACTCCTATCTTTTGCACACTCTATTTTATTTATTGTATTTTTCTTGTTGCCTTTAAGGCATTAAGAATATATTGTGTGTATGCTTGTATGTACTCTATCTAGGTATCTTTTGTAAAATAAAAAAAGTTCTTATTACATCAAATGAGTTCAGACTCTCAATATGGTCACTTGTCAACATAAGCTTTCCCCACCCTGAAAACATTGTCACCTGCTTTATTTCTGGAGAAGGGTAAAGGGAGAAGAGAAAATATACACTTGAATTTGAGGGGCTGCTAAATTGGAAGCAGTATTACCAACAATTTTAGACCTCTAAGGTTATTCTTGTCAATAAAGGGAATACTGAAACTTACTAGTTTGAAGAGTCAAGATATAAACATTTTCTTAAAACGAGATGGTCCATTTTCACAGGCCTAAAAGAATAAGGAGCAACAAACCTAATAGTACCAGATGGGGTTTTAACACAGAAAATAAGGCCAAGTTTCTCCTTTCAAATGCAGATTGTTTAGAACAAACTGCAGGGTTGATGGGGGGAGAGGGAGGTGGGTGGAAGATGGGCTAGACAGCTGAAGAGTATTAAGGAGAACACTTGTGATGAGTACTGGGTGTTGTAAGTGATGAATCACCGAATTCTACTCCTGAAACAATATCGCACTAAAATTAACTAAAATTTTATGTTGAGCGAAATAAGTCAGGCAGAGAAGGACAAATACCATATGTTTGCACGTATAGGAGGATTAGGAGGAACTTAACGGAGGACCATGGGGGAGAAGAAGGGCGGAAATGGTGGGGGAGGGGGAGAGAGGCAAACCATGAGAGACTCTTGAATGCTGAGAACAAACTGAGGACTGATGGGTGTGGAGGGGGAGGGAGGAGATGGGCATGGAGGAGGGCACTTATGGGGATGAGCACTGGGTGTTATATGGAAACCAACTTGACAATAAACTATTTGTAAAAAAAAAAAATAAAATTTAATTTAAATAAATTAAAAAAGAAAAAAATGCAGATTTTTTTTTTCTTTGAAGCAATCTTCAAGCCCAGCATGGAGTCCAGTGGAGGGCTTGATACGCATACAGTCATGAGATCAAGAGTTGGACACTTAAGCAACTGAGCCACCCAGGTGCCCCGCAAATGCAGATTTTAATTAAAATACACTTAACAATCATAGTTGCATTCCCTCTTTTTAAAAAAAAAAATTTATTTTTTATAAGTGACTCTACATTCAACGTGGGGCTTGAACTCACACCCCAAGATCAAGAGTCATGTACTTCACAGACTGAGCTAGTCAGATGTCCTTAGTAGTAGTCTCTGTTAATTCAACCCTTCTCTCATCTTTAACAGGAGCCCCAGGGACCTGAAAAGCATGTGCATTATTAACCTGATACAGTCCAGCAGCCCCTTCCAAACTGTAGACTGGCAAAGCTCAGGACTGCTCCCAGGAATGGGAATCTGTAACTAAGTTGGCACGTGGGACAGATACTGAGGATGCCACAGTCAAACAGTTGACCACTGTGTACTGGGTCCAGGAAGACTTCCACACGCTTTACCATATGGTTTTGGGCCACCACAGTCAGGGGTATCTTGGAACAGCAATATCGCTTGATGACTCTGCATGTCCATATTCACATTGAAAACAAACAGTGTAAATATCAACCTTATTACAATTGTAGCAAAAATGACATTGAGAGTGGTGTCACCATAAACTATAATTTCATTGGTCCAGGTTTTCAGTGATTTACTGTATGAGTTTTGCTTTAATCTTGCCTAGAATATTGCCTTTCATTTTTTAGTATTGTAATAATTTTGGTAGATTTTAATATATTTGGAATTTGTTCAGTAAATAATTTTTCCTAACTGGGTAGCCTATTGTCCTGACCCCGTTTAGGGAGAGAATTTGTGGCTCTGTGACTTCACATTTAGTGTTTCAAACGTTGATTTTCAGCCATTTCTATGGGACATTACATTGCTCTAGATGATGGATCCTTTATTTTGTTTCATTGACTCATTTTCTATTCCTGGAACAATACCACAAGTTAAAAAATGCCACGGTTTTGTTTTTTATAGAGGTTATGACACAAGTCTCTTCATTTTGTGTCAAAAAACTTTAAATCTGGGCTTGAATAAGGAGAGACTTTACTTAGAAGGACTATTGCAGTAGGGAGAAGATTCTGATCTCGGAAATCCATGAGCATCTCAAAATCATACAGAAAAATATTTTTATTTTATAGGGTAGAGGATGAAACAGGCAGAAATAAGCAGCGTCTTTGGAGGGGAAGCTGGACAAATAAGGGGAAATTATCCGTGAGTTGTGGCAGAAAGAGGGTCTTGCTGTGGTCAGCCAATTCCCAGAAGAGGCTGATGGGAAGGGCATGTTCTACTTTCTGGGTACATGCCCAGGCTTACAGATAAGCAGAATTCAGGGGCCTGTAGGCAAGAGAGAAGCCTGATTAAAGTTCGGTCCAGAAAGAGCAAAGAGTAAGAAATGGGCCATTGTGAGCACCTGATCACTCATTCTTCTTTGTAAGTGGACTGTCTCTTCTGTCACATTTTTTCTCCTGTCTATACTTTACAGCCAGTTTACTAAAGTCCATGAAAATGTCTTGGGACTTTGACCATTGTTACATTGACCGTGTAGATGAACTTGGAGATGATAGCTTCTTTACAATACTAAGTTTTTCCACCCCTACTCACATAACTCTCTCTCTTTCTGCAGGTTATGATTTCTTTCAGTTTCACCTGAGAGTTTTCTCCTTGAGAACTTCATGCATTTCTTGTGAGATTGTTCTCAGGTGCTGTTGAGGTTTTACTTTTAACTCTTATTTATTTATTTGTTTGTTTGTTTGTTTGTTTATTTACTTACTTACTTACTTATTTATTTAATGTTTATTTATTTTGAGAGAGAGACAGAGTGCGAACAGGGGAGGAGCAGAGAGAGAGAGAGGAAGACACAGAATCAGAAGCAGGCTCCAGGCTCCGGGCTGTCAGCACAGAGCTGAAGACACTTAACTGACTGAGCCACCAAGCACCCCTCAGCTTTTTGTATTTTAAATTTTGTTTTCCCTTTGGTAGAAAAACCATTGCATCTTGAATGTTGACCTTGCTTTCAGCAAGGTTGAACTCCGTGTTTTCCAGTGAACTCCTGAAGCTTTCTTGGCAGACAATTATACACTCTCTAAATAATGGCTGCTCTATGTCTTTCTTTGAAGTATTTGTACCTCTTCTTTTTTATATTTCCATTCCATTGGGTTGACCTTGGAGATAGCATAAAGAATTGTGAGCCAATTCGGATGTCAATTTTCAAAGTAGTTTGAAATGGGCGCACCTGGCTGGCTTACTTGGTAGAACATGCAACTCTTGACGTCAGGGTTGTGAGTTCAAGCCCCATGTTGGATGTGACGCCTACTTTAAAAAAAAAAGGTAAAATAAAGTATTTTGAAATCAGTATTTAACACGGGGACCGTGTGATTGTTCCATAAGTCCTACTTCCTAAGCAAAGGAAAAGTCTAATGGTTACTCAATCAGAATCTGCAGTTTAACGATAGATACCAGATGTTCTGTGTACAGAAGGAATTTAAGCATTGTGGGCAAAAAACCAGTTAAGAATTAGGGTTGGAATATGTCCTACCTTATGCTTTGCTTTTCAGCAACTTTATTCTTGCCTTTATCTGAGAGAGCATCTTATTTAAAACATTAAAAAATTTATTTTTGATAACAAGTAAGAACCTGAATACATTTTTGTTGTAAAAATATGACCCCACAACCTCAAGAGGTATCTGATTGATCCTCACCTGACCTAACCTCCCTTAAATAGATATTCTCTACTGTTACCTAATTATAATTTGTTCTGCCAAACATAGTATTTATAACTTAATTATGAAAGTTAAATAAGAATATATCCATGTAAACATTCAAATGTTAATACATTTAAGCTTTCAAAATTATATAGCATTATACTACAGACACCAGCAACTTGACCTCACTTTATATCACATGTGGAGATTTTTCTGTGTCAACATAGGTACACATGATTTGGTCTTTGTGTCTGTGAACTGGCATTCCTTAAGATTGAAATAATTTCTCATCTTGCCATTTCTTATTTTATTTTAGAGAGTGAGTGAGCAGGGGAGAGGGGCAGAGGGAGAGATAATATCTTAAGCAGGCTCTGTGCTGGCTCTGGGATCATGACCTGAGCCGAAATCAAGAGTTGGAGGCTCAACCAACTGGCCACCCAATGCCCCATCATCTTGCCACTTCTTAATGATGGTTTCTTTGAGTGGTTTGTGTTTTCCTGTCTTCCAATGCTGCAATGAACACACTGAGGCCATCATTTTCCTTGAGGTCCCTACTTCAGAGACTTTTAAGAGCAAAGACTGTGTTCCACTGGATGAAGAGGACCTTAGCTGGACTCAGCTCTTTGTGGATGATTCCTGGAAGTTGGAATCTGCAGACTCTGGAAATGGGAAGTTTGTGCCTAGAGGAGCCTGGGCACCAGAAACTCTTGTCTTCTGACACCAAGACTGTGGATCTGCAGTAAGTGGAATTGAAATTTCAGTATCGGGTGGAAAGCAATCCAGAAACATGATCAGGAACTCAAGGCTTGGGCACTGCAGATTCTGTGATGTCGGGAAGTAGGTGTTCCGAATGTGGGACATGTGAAGGGTCGGAAGAATGGAGAGCCTGGAAAAGAATCAGGGACAGTCAGACAATGGGAGAGACTGCTGTGGGTCAGAGGGATCTCTCAGAGTGGCAGCAGGGGTCCTGTTGGGAGAGTGGGTACCTGATGGAGGGGACAAGGGTGAGGGAGTGGGGGGGCGGTGAGGGAGTGGTCTTCTGGAGGAGCTGCATGGAAAAAATTTGGAGCAGTTCTGGAAAGTCAGCGAGGCTAGCGAGACGGTTTTGAAATGAGGAAGCTAAGACATATGGTATAAAATAGTTGTCTAAAGTGAAAAACCCAGCAAGTAGCTGAGCCAGTATTTAAACTCAGGTCAGTACAAACAGAATTTCCCAGCTGTAAACACCCTAAGAGTGTGGGAGAAGGTTAATCTGGGAGTTCTCCTTGGGACTTTATTTTGTAGTGTTTTCTTTTTGTTTTGAGAGAGAGGGAGAGAGAGAGAGAGACCATAGGAGCACAAGTGGGTGAGGAGCAAAGAGAGGGAGAGAATCCCAAGCAAGCTCTAGCACAGAGCCCATCACAGGGCTCGATCTCACGAACCTGGGTTGATGTCCTGAGCTGAAATCAAAAGTCAAACACTCAAATGACCACCCAGATGCCAGTTTTGTAGGGTTTTTTTTTTGTATGTGTGTGTGGGGAGGGTCTTGTTTTCAGGGGGATTGCATGTTGGGAAAAGCACCATATACTCTGCTTCAGGGAACAGCTAGGCATTCCCATGTAGTAAAGTGAGGATATCACATTGTAGTGGACCGGATGTTGTCCACTCCTCCTCCTCACCCAGATCCAAATGATATTCTGTGCCTTGTGGAGGGTTCAGGGTTTCCAGGGAAAGTGATTGCTGGAAGTGTAACTGGTATTGAAAACACAAACACACCAAGGAAAATTGTGCATCGCCCCCATGATTTGGAGAAGCCCCTTCTGGGTGTGAGCAACTTTATTTATTTATTTTTTAAAATGCTTATTTATGTATTTTGAGAGAAAGAGCATGAATGAGGGAGGGGTGGAGGGAGAGAGAGAGAATCCCAAGCAGACTTCACTCTCAGTGTGGAGCCCTATGTGGGGCTTGATCCCACGCCTGTGAGATCATAACCTGAGCTGAAATCAAGATCCGGATGCTCAACAAATGGAGCCACCCAGGTGCCTCTAGATCTGAACACCGTAAAGTGAAAAGTAGATAGTTACACAAATCGTGTGACTTTCTTTCTTTGTGCTTAACTTTGCATTTTCTTTTTCTTTTTCAAGTCACGAGTATGTGAATATTCTCTTTTTAAATAATGTTATCAACATATAAATATACAGCAAAACAGGAAAAATCTCCCCTCCAACCCCTGGCTGCCTCCTCTGATACACAAGTATGTGTGGATGTGCATCTCCCCTCCTTTACAAAGCCACTCATGACTTATACTTTGAAATGTACTCATTAACTTTCCTAAACATTAATCTCTTTACATTTCTGTATCAATGTCTTAAAATCTGTGCCAAACTGTGAGAACGGAAGTGTTTTTAGAACCAAGCCAGGGAGAGTAGTGGAAATACAAAGGGGAATGAGAAAGCTCAGGTAGAAAGATAGCAAATGCTCCAGGGAGTGTTGAGACATAAAAGCCAGAAGCCAAGAAGAGTATTTTGAAATAGAGGAAGCAAACACAGCATTCGGTGCCACCAAGAGTACCAAATGCTGCCAAAATTGCTAAGAGGACCAAAAGACATTTATAAGTAGAAGACATGGGAGGCCTATGACAGAGCTCTTTTGATGGAATGATGGAGACAAAATCCAGGTTTGAACATCTAGAAGAAGAGGGAAGAATCAACTATATAACATTAATATTTCTAGGGGCGCTTGGATGGCTCAGTTGGTTGAGCATCTGACTCTTGATTTGGGCTCAGGTCATGATGCCAGGGTCATGGGCTAGAGCCCCGCATTGGGATCTGCACTGGACATGAAGCCTGTTTTGGATTCTCTTTTTCTCTCTGCCCCTCTCCCATACTGTCTCTTACACATACTCTCTCTCTCTCTAAAATTAAAAAAATATTAAAATACTTCAGAGTAAGAGGGACATGTAACATGTTGCAATGCCCCTGTTGAGAACATGAGAACCAATACACCAGAGTGAAAATGTATGAGCTGTAATGTTACGTTACTGAGAAGTCAACAGGATCAGGCACCAAAGTACAGGCTGAGGGATTAGCCTTAAAAAGTAGGAACCATGTTTTGTCTATCTGCAGTCACAAGATGGAATGAGGAGACAACAAACCAGATGCCAAATGGCTGGTATTTTAGAGAGTGAAAGGTTAACCTTGTTTCTCCCTGCTGACTTGTATTTTCTATATAAAGAAGTTGGTAAGAACATCTGCTGGGAGGAGGAAAGAGTTTGAAGGATGAGATTTTGATGAGTAGAGCACTTGGGAAGGAACAGTTTTAGAGGGAGGACAGGCAAGCAGGGGAGAGATGTGCAGATGGCTTGCCAGGGGAGGGGTGGGGGGCGGGGGGCGGCGGACAATGAAGTTGGGAGAAAGTAGAAGAGGCTGAAGACTTTGCATAATCTATATAAACGCCATGCATCTCACTTTCTTTTATTCCAATAGCCTGGAATAAAAGATGTGTGTGGCTCTGCGCAATTTGAGCATTATGATCTGTTCCACATCATTAGTTTCTGATTATTTAGCTGGCCAAGCTTCCTCCTCTGCTTATAAGTATGTATCTTTTGTATCTTCCTACTAAGTACAATTATTATTTTTTTAAATGTTTTATTTATTTCTAGGAGACAGAGAGAGAGACAGCGTGAGCAGGGGAGGGTCAGAGAGAGAGGGAGACACAGAATCTGAAACAGGCTCCAGGCTCTGAGCCGGCAGTCAGCACAGAGCCCGACGCGGGGCTCGAACCCACGAACCGCGAGATCATGACCTAAGCGAAAGTCGGACGCTTAACCGACTAAGCCACCCAGGCGCCCCTCACTAAGTACAATTAAAAACCATATGCAACATTTTGCACAAAGTGGAAGCTCCCCAAATGTGGGGAAAGAGGACAGTCATGTGCAAGGTCAATGTGAGCATAGAAGCTCAGTGAGTGAAAGTATAGGAAGACCTCCATTCAAGACAGGAAGTGCCTTCAAGGGAGTCCAGGCCTGAGCCATCTTAGGGCATCGCCTGCTGTACGCCCAGCTTGTCCAGTGAGGTAGGCATGAGATGCTCAAGTGGACGGCTTGGGAAGTGCTCTGGCAACACTGCAAAGTCTTACCACACTGTGCTTGGAGGCGTCCGACAGGGTCCCGCTTGAGAGCGTGTACTTCTCAGACTCGGCTTTGGTTTTCCTGAGTCCTCTGAACCATTTCCTGTACTGCTCCAGGACCTGCAGAGGCAGAGGGCGCTTGGGTCAGCTCACGGAGAGGGGCGAGGACAGGAAGGGTCTTGGATGGGGGCGCGACAGTGGTACCTGCTGGCTGAGGAGGCAGTAGACGAGGAAGATGAAGACGCCCTGTAGGCTGTTGATGATGGTGAAGAGGTACGCCATGACGTGGGCGGCTGGCCCCACCTGCAGGAGGCCCAGACACCACGTGCAGCCCAGGATGAGGAGCTGAGCCGTCGCCTTGAATGTCAGCATCCTGGGGAGGAGGAAGGGGGCTCGTGATGCACAACACAACCAGGGCTGTTTTCCTGTCCACTCCACGGATGCTTCCTACTGAGTCACAATCAACTTTGAACTCTACTGTCAATGACTCTCTGAATACAAATGCTATTTGGGTCTGGGATGGCATTTTGAGTAGGACTGGGGATGGTAGTGACACTCCAGAACGTGAGTGTCAAAAAGATCATGATGTTTCAGGAAGATCCCTAATTTCATTCAGCTGACAGTATCGAGAACATTCTGTGCACCTGGCGCTGGGCTGGTGCCTGGGCATTCAAAGCAACCAAGACAAGACTTCTGTTTTCACAGACCTTAGAGTCTGGTGGGAAGACAAAAACAATCACTTATAACATTTGGAAAGTGAGGTACTTCTGCCCAGGTCCCTTCCAGGGCTGTTCCTGTCCTCACTCTCTCCATGACCTGACCCAACACATGCTTTGCCCAGAATAGAGACCACTGATTCTGTGCAGAGTTGAGGGAAGGGAAGGACATCCCCAAACTCTTAGATGATGTGTCATGTGGTAATGAACCAGAGTTCACCTGGTGCAAGAGAAGGGGAAGGCAGGGGGCAGAGCACACATGAGGTATGGCCGTGAAAGGGGACACTGGATTCTGGGAACAGTTATGTGATTATTTGAGTGTGTTATAAGGACATGATGTTCTCAGGACCTACTATGTAAGGCATGGAAACAATCCCTGTTTCTCAGAGCAAAGTCT
>NW_027527545.1:26494-47053 GCF_008692635.1 Crocuta crocuta | reverse complement strand
GTGTACTTCTCAGACTCGGCTTTGGTTTTCCTGAGTCCTCTGAACCATTTCCTGTACTGCTCCAGGACCTGCAGAGGCAGAGGGCTCTTGGGTCAGCTCACGGAGAGGGGCGAGGACAGGAAGGGTCTTGGATGGGGGCGCGACAGTGGTACCTGCTGGCTGAGGAGGCAGTAGACGAGGAAGATGAAGACGCCCTGTAGGCTGTTGATGATGGTGAAGAGGTACGCCATGACGTGGGCGGCTGGCCCCACCTGCAGGAGGCCCAGACACCACGTGCAGCCCAGGATGAGGAGCTGAGCCGTCGCCTTGAATGTCAGCATCCTGGGGAGGAGGAAGGGGGCTCGTGATGCACAACACAACCAGGGCTGTTTTCCTGTCCACTCCACGGATGCTTCCTACTGAGTCACAATCAACTTTGAACTCTACTGTCAATGACTCTCTAAATACAAATGCTATTTGGGTCTGGGATGGCATTTTGAGTAGGACTGGGGATGGTAGTGACACTCCAGAACGTGAGTGTCAAAAAGATCATGATGTTTCAGGAAGATCCCTAATTTCATTCAGCTGACAGTATCGAGAACATTCTGTGCACCTGGCGCTGGGCTGGTGCCTGGGCATTCAAAGCAACCAAGACAAGACTTCTGTTTTCACAGACCTTAGAGTCTGGTGGGAAGACAAAAACAATCACTTATAACATTTGGAAAGTGAGGTACTTCTGCCCAGGTCCCTTCCAGGGCTGTTCCTGTCCTCACTCTCTCCATGACCTGACCCAACACATGCTTTGCCCAGAATAGAGACCACTGATTCTGTGCAGAGTTGAGGGAAGGAAAGGACATCCTCAAACTCTTAGATAATGTGACATGTGGTAATGAACCTGAGTTCACCTGGTGCAAGAGAAGGGGAAGGCAGGGGGCAGAGCACACATGAGGTATGGCCGTGAAAGGGGACACTGGATTCTGGGAACAGTTATGTGATTATTTGAGTGTGTTATAAGGACATGATGTTCTCAGGACCTACTATGTAAGGCATGGAAACAATCCCTGTTTCTCAGAGCAAAGTCTTTCCTTTGTGCTGCTGAGGTAGTTTGATGCTGGGGTTGTGCATGGATAGGATGTTTTTGGCATGGGTGTCATCAGCAAACCACAGCATCTGAGCTGGCTGCCAAGGGGGTGGCTGTACGCCTCTCCTCCAGCCCCCTCAGGATCTGTGAAAGGACATCAGATCCTTAGAGCCATGAGGATAATGCTCTGTATGGGGGGGCAAGGGGTGTGAACCTCTGACTCATCCTCACCTGGTGTTCTTGAGGGTGGACACATCGCTGGTGATTGAAGAGAGCTTGCTTTTCACAATCCAGAAGGTCATCAGAAAGAAAACCAAATTAATCTGCAGAAAGCCCACATGCATATTAAATTCACTCCACGTCTGGTAAGCAGCCTCCTAGCTCATCCAACGCCTAACCCAGCAGGTAAGAAGCTTTTGTATTTTGTAGCAGTGCTGGAAGGCTAGACCAACCACCTTGTAACTCAGGCATGTGTTTGTCCTGTAACTTCGGTGGTCAGATTGATGCAGTTTGCATTAAATTCCAAATTTTAATACTGAAAGTCCCAGGTCTCAGGAAACATGTTAGTCCCGGCTTTACAATGGAAATTCCTGCATCCTTGGGTCTCCACCAGTCCTGGGCCAATTGGAATGATTGCTCAGCCTCCCTGTAACCTCTTGATACACCTGCTCTTTGAATGAGTTTGGCAGTCAGGATGTTCTGACGTCATGCGTTACTCACAGAGAAGATGGTGCAGACGGGGCCAAGGAAGGTCCATATAAATCCTTTGTCTGTGTGGAGCCAGCATCTAAGAGAGAGATGAGAAGTGATTCAAGAAAATATTGGCCTTTGGGGATAAAGAATCGCTAAAATGTGTAGTATATAATTATTAAATACCTCATCATGAGCATTTAAAATAATGAAATCTTAAGGACTTAAAAACAGTCGTTCAATGAACACCATCTTCCACCAGATAGATGTCATTGGAGTGGTCACTGACCTTTCCTCTGCCTCTTATGTTCTGGTGAAATTAAATTGCTATTGATTCTATGATGACTATGGTTGTGCTGAAGAAGATAAGGACGGTGGGAATTTGCATTTACCGGGTGGGTGTTCCATAAAGGTGAGGTCTGGATGCAGCAGAAATGGCCACAATTAGAGCCGGGACTCCATAGCCCACAGGGAACATGATTTTCTTCATGAACCTGCTCATACTGGAGTAGTTGACCACTGTCAGGTTGCGTGCAGTGAGGAAGAGGTGTAGACTCTCCAACAGCATCCAGGTGAAGGAGGCCAGGTAGAGATAGTGTAAGGCACCTGCGATGATGGCGCACAGCACCTGGGGGAGGAGTAAGTAGTCATCAGGAGGGACTGTCAGAGAGGAGGGTGGCCCCAGCACCTCTCCCATACCTTGCTACTAGAGAGAAGTCTCATGTATATGGTTAAGTTGTCGAGAGAGAGTTTGTCTAGTTGATTAATCAGTGTGAAATAGGCTATTTACTTCTCCAATTTCCCCGGGACCCAAGGCCATTTATTAAGGTATCAATGCAGCACAGCTCCACGAACTGAGTATCCCCCGGGGCAGAGCAAGGGGTCCTCTGTGATAGTGTCAGTACCTTGATCTTGGTCTGGTTGATGGCCGTGAGGAAGAGCAGGTGGGCCAGGAAGAGGCAGACTGAGAGCTGCAGGTGCAGCGAGGTGCTGGTGTTCTGGATGGCTTTGCATAGCAGGAAGGTGAGGGCTGCCATGAAGAGGCACAGCAGAGAGAGGCCTAGCCCTACATAGGTGATCACAACCAGCACAGGATCCTCCTGCTGGGACCCATCAATGAGGAGATCACAGTCACATCTTTAAAAGTTTAGACTAGAATGGTAAAACTTAAAAACTCTGATAATAATGTTGGCAAAATGGAACAATTGCGACTCTTATATACTCCTTTGTGAGAATGTAAAGGGTAACAACTACTTTGGAATGGAGCTTGGGAGCTTTTTATGAAGTTAAACATACACTTACCAGAGGACCCAGAAACTCCATATCTGGGTATTTACCAAGAGAAATGAAAAGTAATGTCTACAAGAACAGTGTTTATGCATGTTCATAGCAGCTTTATTCATAATAGCCTAAACTGGAAGCAATGGAAATGCCCATTAATTGGAGAACAGATAAAAATCTGTGGTATTAGTCATACGTTGGGATGCTATCTAGCAATAAAAAGGAATGAACTATTTTTACGCTCAGTAACATGAGAGAATCTCATAGAATGTTGAGCCAAAGAACCAGAAACAAAAGAGAACAATTCCACTCTACTGAATGACTCTAGGACAGTCAAAATAAACTATAGCAATAAAATGAGATCTGTCGTTTCCTGGGGGTTGGGACGGAAACACTGAGAGACTACTGAGGGTCTTTCTGAGGTTATGGGAAAGTTCTACAGCTCAGCCACATTTAGAACATGGGTTTCTTACAACTGTTAAAACTTACAAAGTGTATGCATATAATCGACTTCTATTGAAAATATGTTGTATTCCAATAAAGTCAATTAAAAAGTGAATTCCTTGAGGGTTGGATGTCTAGAAGAGAAGTAAAGCTAATATAAACTCAGCTGTACCTATGTGACGGGCTAACCCTCCTTAAAGACATCAAGCCTTTGAACCTACGAGGGTTGTTTTTCGATGCTTAAATTTGTGTATCACTATGTTTATTTGTTTTACAGGTTGCTCTCCTGGAAGTGATGTGTCAGTCCTACCCATCCCAATGACCTGAGAGCACCTTCATGAATATTTGTACCAGGTCAGCTAGGAAATAATCATAGTCTTGGGCTGAGAAAAATTACACAGATCACAAAAGCGCATACACTTATGTCTCCCCTGCTGCCCTCCCATCTCTCCCCATTGCTAAGGATTCATTCCAAATCCTAGTACTTATCAAAATAAGTCAGGCAGAAAAGGACAGACACCATAGTTTGCATGTATAGGAGGATTAGGAGGAACTTAACGGAGGACCATGGGTGAGAAGAAGGGGAAAAATAGTGGGGGAGAGGGAGGGAGGCAAACCATGAGAGACCCTTGAATGCCTAGAACAAACTGAGGGCATACGGGGTCAGGGGGAGAGGAAAGGGGGTGATGGACACTTGTGGGGATGAGCATTGGGTGTTATATGGAAACCAACTTGACAATAAACTATTAAGAAAATTAAAAAAAATAAGCATTAAAAGAAAACCCTAAAAAAAGATTGAAAGGAAATCCTTGTTTGAAAGAAAAAGTCAATTATTCTGGTATTGAAAATGGTGGCCCAAAGGTTGCGTGTGCACGCACATACACACACACAGACACACACCTGTTCTTGGAAATAATTCAAATGTCACAGTGTAATGAAAACCAAAACCACCATTTCCACTTTCTGCAAAACTAGGTAATAATTGGAAGAGATTCTAAAATCAGAGAAGATTGACTAGAAGTATACATTGGAGGAAACTAGAGTAATCTGTGTCATGATTACAATACTGGGAATGATGTGGGTGGGAGTTTTCATCCACCAGTTGGTTTAAAGATTCAGAGGAGTTGAAGCTAAGTGTTTAATTACACAAATAAACCATCTTTACAAGAAGTTTGGCTCTGGTTGTAGAGAAAAACAGGTTTTGTACATGAAAATGTTACTGCTGACATTTAATTTTGCTTAGATAAAAAATTTAAACTTACACAAAAACCACGAAACCCTGAACATGTTTTTACATAAATATCTTGAAAATAACTCCTTCAAGATACACCATCTGCCTTAATGATAAGTGATCAAAAGGACAAAACACAAGGTCTATACAAAATGTCACAGAAAAAGGAGGGAGAGAGTAAAAAAATGTAGGTAAGGAATACCAAATAATTGTTAACATGGAGCAGATGAAAATTGTGACATTATTTACCTTGAATCAAAACATGTAAGGAAGCTCTTGCTTTTATAAGAAAGAAATGAAAGCAGAGATACAAAGCCTCATAGAAGAGAGACCTTGTGAAGTTGTGCATTAGAATAATTTCCAGTAAAGAAATGGAAGAAGAAATTCATTTGCAGTAATGAAGGCAAAATTTGAAGAGCTCATATGAAGAATAGACCCTATTGAAGCACAGTTTAAGAGATACAGAGAACAGGAATGAAAAAGATGGTCAAAATTAAGTTAATATAAAGAAAGAGGTAAAAGGAAATCAGAGGAAAAGAAATACAAGAACTAGGCAAATGAGAGGCACAATATGCAGAATTGGTCTTCAGTGAAGGGAACCAAATCATCAAAGAGAACAAAGGTTGAACAGTATATTTCAAGGCATATTTTCAAAAATGAAAGAAAAGTCAAATCTTTACGCTGAAAAGAAACACCTTGAATAAGTGGGTGGGGAGATTAGCCAAGGATGATAGTATAGCTACCCAACTTTAAAATGTAAAGGAGGGGCGCCTGGGTGGCTCAATCAGTTAAGTGTCCAACTTTGGCTCAGGTCATGATCTCACGGTTCGTGGGTTTGAGCCCCGTGTTGGACTCTGTGCTGACAGCTCAGAGCCTGGAGCTTGTCTTCGGATTCTGTATCTCCCTCTCTCTCTGACCCCTCTCCTGCTCACACGCTCTCTCTCTCAGAAATAAAATAAAACCAAAACAAAACATTAAAATGCAAAGGAATCCATTGGGTGGCTACGGATATGTGGCAATATACTCTGAGCCAGCAATGTTATTGCAACATTGCAGAAACTGAAGCTTGCAAAAAAATGTTTGTCATTGGAGATTTGTTAGAGTATGGAAAATCCACAGAATGGAAAGCTATGTAATTGAATGATCAAGTTCTTTATGTATCGATACAGAATCTCAAAAGTATTTGAAATGGAAAAAATGCATAAGAATGAATATGGTGGGCAATCAATGGCTGGAGTAAAAATGAAACTATATATTATATGTGTTTGCTTGTTTATACATAAAATATCTCTAAAAGGGCTCAGAATGGAGATTTCTTCTAAGAAGGACCTTGGTCACTGGGGGCCATGGGTGGAAAAGAGACTTTTCGATGTTTCTCCTTCAATCATGTGAATATTTTCCATCTCTTCAAAAATTTAACTGGGAAAACTTGGATAACACATTTTATTCTTTGCTGAAATGGCAGGAGGAACACTGTTTTGGGGGTGTTGTTTGAATTTGTCTGGATTCCCATGAGGCCTGGCCATTTAGTTAAAAGAGTCCTCATTTTTATCTACCTGCTGTCACCTAGGAGAATCTCAATTTCTGGTACCCTCCCGCACCCCCTGCCCCGGAAGGAGTAACCCAGTCACCCGGGCAGGAGAGGATGATGGCTTGGCCCTCCATGCTGATCTCCCTGGGTCCCTTCTGACCCCTCTTATCACAGCCTTTCCTTTCGGGTCGTCTGTAGCCCCTATCATCCTTGTCTCCACGGCCCCCCCAAGGAGCTCACCTGCACGTCGTAGTGGGCCATGAGGACGGCAAAGCTGCTGAGGTGGGTGCATTGGCAGGTGGTGCTGGAGTCCCCAGTGGCCACCAGCCTGCAGCCTGTGGTGGACCAGTGACCGCATCCACCCTGACCACGTTCCCAGAAGACACAGAGCACCTTGTGCATTGGCCCAGGGGTCACTGACTGTAGGAACATGGCACAGATGTGAGCTGGTTGGTGGTTCTAGTGCTCAGAGATGCTGACCCAAAGCTGACTCAGAAGGGCTGACTTTCCTAGGGAGGTGATCGCTTGTGGGAGAGCCTCCCCTCCCCAGAGCTGAGCTGAGCAGCGAGGCTGAGCCCAGGTCTCTGGTTCCTTCAACACCCACACCCCCAACACACCAGCACTCACATGGTGGGAGAAGATAAAGGTGACGGGGGAGCTGAGGTTCTGGGTGTTCTTGTTGCTCATAAAGGCAGAGTTGACATCTGAGAGCAGGACAGGGGAGGCCTCTCCCAGCAAGCCTTTGTGCTCATGCAGAACTTCTTGCTGTTTAGGGTCCAGGACAAGGGGCACCTCACCCAGTAGCTTGCTCATCCCTGGAGTGGAGAGGAGGCCCACCACAGAAGCACCTGCAGGCCAAGGCCAAGGCTGACATGTCAGGGTCACGGCCAGGGCCCCTTCCTCCTTAGGTGGACTCTCCCCTAGAGCCCCACCCACCCTACACTCTCCTTTAATGTTTAATTCTGTGCCACTGAGACCTGTCCCATCACAAGGTCTCAGTGGCCTTCCCTTCCCCATTGCGGTCATTACCGAAGTCACTGGATTCCTGTGCCACATCCCAGTTCAGCTGCATCTTTGTCTGGCTCTGGCCCAAGGTGACATCCCCGGTTCCTTGCTCCTGCACCTTCAGAGACAGTTCTGTGGTGGTGGCAATGGCATGAGGGGAGGGAGAAGTCAGGCTACTGCCTGCAGTACTGGAATTAGATCTTTTTGGTATGCGGCTAAACCACATGAATTTTAAGTACCGAAATAAGGGTAATGTGAGTGGTTTAATACTGTTATTTGAGCATTTAAATCTTTCTTTCTTCCTTTCTTTCTTTCTTTCTTTCTTTCTTTCTTTCTTTCTTTCTTTCTTTCTTTCTTTCTTTCTTTCTTTCTTTCTTTCTTTCTTTCTTTCTTTCTTTCTTTTGATGAGGGAGGGGCAGAGAAGGAGGCAGGGAGAGAATCCCAAGTAGGCTCCATGCTGTCAGCACAGAGCCCGATGTGGGGCTTGATCTCACAAGCTGTGAGATCATGACCTGAGCTGAAATCCGAGTCGGACACTTAATGGACTGAGCCACCCAGGCAGCCCTTGGCCGTTTTTAAAAGCTGAAAACTGAAATGTTCCCAGAGATTGCATTTTTTAGAAATATTTCTACTGAACTTGCATAATCTCCAGAAAAGGAAGAAACTGCTAACAGACAAGGCTTTTGTTGCTATGATAATTCTAATTCTGTGGGAAATAAGCTTAGGGATTCCCTGAGCTTGCACCCATGGGTTAACAAGGCAGGGGGGAGTTGCCCAGTGTGGAGCTAATTACCAAAAGAAAGGTGCCTTGTTGACCTTGAGGTAGCATGCTCTGTCTGTCTTGTCCCCTAGGAAAGTTAGGATAAACAGACTGGCGTCTCATCACTGCAGCATACAACTGGCGCCAGGACTTTGATTTTTTATTGACCCACACCCTAACACTGCATATCTTCAAAACCCCCTTTCCCTCACACCCATGAGTTAGTGTTTACGATTTCATCGTGTCTTTCTGCATGTCCATCACGCTTGTAAGGCTTCTGATACTAATAAAAACAGAACAAGGACCTTACTCAGGGCTCTTGTCTCCTCCTGGACATTAGTCTCTCTCGCATTTTAATCCTGCGTCTGCCCTCTTGCTGGACAAGAGAGAACTCCAGACCCAGAATCTGCGACATAACTCTAGTTCAAAGATTTTCCAAATTTGAATATAAACAACATTGTCATTAAATCTGATGTAGGTATTTGCAACTCAAAGTCTGACAAGGTCTGGTGTCCAGACTACAAAAAGAATTCTTACAATTCAATAATAAGACGAATAACCCAATTTAAAAAACCCAAAGATGAGCTTGACCCCTGCTTGGAGCTCCATGCTGACAGTGTGGAGCCTGGGTGGGATTCTCTCTCCCTCTCTCTCTCTCTCTCTGCCCCTCGTGGGATTCTCTCTCCCTCTCTTTCTGCTCCTTGCTCAAAATGTTAAATGTAGAGTTACTAGATGACCCACCAATTCCACTGTTAGATATCTACCCAAAAAAAAATGAAAACATACGTTCACACAATGATTTGTTTATGAATGTTAATTCATAATAGCCTCAAAGCAGAAACAAATTAAGTGTCCATCAACTGATGAATAGATAAATAAAATGTCTATAACCTCCCTCCTACACTGTTGGTGGGAATGTAAACTGGTACAAGCCCCTCTGGAAAACAGTGTGGAGGTTCCTAAGGAAACTAACAATAGAACTCCCCTAGGACCCAGCAATAGCACTGCTAGGAATTTACCCAAGGGATACAGAAATGCTGAGGCATAGGAGCACATGTACCCCAATGTTCATAGCAGCACTCTCCACAATAGCTAAAACATGGAAAGAGCCTAAGTGTCCATCAACAGATGAATGGATCAAGAAGATGTGGTTTATCTATACCATGGAATACTACATGGCAATGAGAAACAATGAAATCTGACCATGTGTAGCAACATGGATGGACCTTGAGGGTGTTATGCTGAGCGAAATAAGTCAGGCAGAGAAGGACAAATATCATATGTTTGCACGTATAGGAGGATTAGGAGGAACTTGACGGAGGAACAAGGGGGAGAAGAAGGGGGAAATGGTGGGGGAAAGGGAAAGAGGCAAACCATGAGAGACTCTTGAATGCTGACAAAAACTGAGGACTGATGGATGTGGGGGGGAGGGGGGATGGGCATGGAGGAGGACACTTGTGGGGATGAGCACTGGGCGTTATGTGGAAACTAATTTGACAATAAGCTATTTGTAAAAAAAATGTCTATAACCTTATGAAGGCATACTATTTGCCAATCAAAAGGAACGAAGTACTGATATCAGCTACAGCATGGATAAACATCCTTAGTGAAAGAAGTCAATAACGTAAGGTCACAGATTATATGATTCCATTTATATGAAATGTCCAGAATAGGCAGACAGGTAGAGACATAAAGCAGGCTGGTGGTTGTCAGGGGCTGGGGTTGTGGGGAATGCAGAGTCACTGCTCATGGGTATGGGGTTTCTTTTTGGTGTGGTGAAAATATTCTAAGAGTATTTAGTGGTAATGGCTGCACACCTTTGTGAATACGCTAAAAACCGTTGAATTATACACTTTACATGGGTAACGTTGAGCAAATTACATCTCAGTAACACTGTTTAAAAACACCTGATTGAGGTGAGTCTGCCTGGTAATTACCATCTGCACATGGTGAAATTAAAAAAGAAAAAAGTCTGGAAATGCTTTCTTTGAGCCCCAAATAAAACCATGAATAAAATGATTGCAATTCTTTCAAAACGCGTGCAAAAGGAGTCCACAAAGATGGAAAGATAATAAACAATGACCAGACTACTTGAGGATGCGGGACTCAGAATCAAATATTTGTGGCCAGCTTTTAATTCTCTCTTTGGCATCTCCTGGGTAGGACAGGTGCTGAAGAAGCTGGGAAAGTTGCACAGAAATAAGCATGTGTTTCAACAATGAAGCCATTGACACATGTTATTTAAGGTTATACTTAAAATTAGATCAGAAAATATTACATAGTTTTCAACTTTTCCAGATTAACTGCATTTTCTTCATTTCCAAGCTGTGTTTTTATTTTTGAATACCTTACTCTTATGAACCTAATTGTTGCAATTTTCTGTTATAATTATATAAACGACATAATGATAGACTTACTGATATTTGTATATGTTTATTTTTGCTTATCCTTTAAACACTCTTCATCTTTTGTGCATAAAACAAATAAAAGACTTAGTGTCACAGGAGCTTATTTTATAATATGAGTTCTGAATTCTTTTAAATAAAGTCCTGAGATGTGAGTGTGGTCACTTGGCTCCAGTGGGGCCGTCTCTAGGAAGAGGGGGGAGTGAGAAGGTGAACAAAGGGAGCAGGAGACTGGAACATACTCAGATACTTACCTGTGCCTGCAGGAGCATGCACGTTCAGTGGCCCATCGGGCAGGAACTTGCTCAACCCTCTCAGGATGTCCTCCAGGCCAATGAGCAGGTGAGTGGCCACACAGTGCTGCTCTGGGGGAGCCAAGGTCTCCAGGTCCCCCGGGGTCTCCAGCAGCTCATCTATTCCCTGCACAAGGTCCTGGGGTTTGGGGACAAAGAGCCAGTGGGCAATGGATCAAATGGGCTGCATGAAGACGTGGCCATTCAGCCCAAGAGAACAGACCCTAGAGACTGGGTATTTGGAAGGTAACAATGGCATGCGTTAGATTCCTTGGATGGTCCTTGTCACTTAGATCTCAGCCACTCAGAGGTCAACCTGGGTCAGAAAGGCCAAGGATGACATAAGCCCAAAGCCTAGAACCAACCAATAGGGAAATAAATTAGTGCACCTGGGTGTCTTTAAAAGTGCTTCTAGATAGCTGGGTGCCTTAGCCTTCTCTCCCCCCTGGGTGAGGGACCAGTTGCAGTGTCCATTACATAGGAGCTTATCTACATCCCTACCCAAGTGACCCAGGTCTCTATGGGATTTTCATATGTTGTCTCTTTCCTGGTTCTGACTTTACCTGGATGGTGTTCTTGGCCAAAGCTGGCTTGAAGTCTTGAGATAACTGCTGGACCTTGTCAAAGAAGTGGGAGAGACTCTGGGGAAAGAGGACACAGAGGTGGGTCAGAGAGCCTGAAAAGGGAGTTTGGGGAGAGGGTGGACACTGACGGTTGCTGAAGACCTTTCTGCTTCTAGTCTTCTGCTGAGGCCTCACTCACCTGGCTGTTGACTCCATAAGGTGATGTCCATGTGGAGAAGGGGACCTCTGCAGGAAAAGAGGCAGAAGCACCACTGGTGTGTGTGTGTGTGTGTGTGTGTGTGCGCGCGCGCATGCTTTTTGTTTTGTGAGGTCTTGTGCGCACACACATGCTCATGTGCAAGAGTGTGTGCGCACACACATGCACATGCATCTGTGTGTATGCATGTGTGTGTATTGGACTATATACCTTCACATATGGTGAGGTTCAGACCATGCAGAGTCCTGGATCTGGCCACCCAGTCATGGTGGCAGTAGCATCTGTAGCTGCCCTTCACATTGATGCAGCGGGTGGTGTTGTGGCATTGGTGTTTTCCAGAGCTACATTCGTCCACATCTAGAAACATGAGAGAGAGGATCAGTCTCCTATCCTAGCCTTGCTCAGACCTCTCCTATACTCAGTAAGTCCAGCCTTACTACCTTCCTTCATTTTCCTCAAGGTCAGACATCTAGGATTCCATCATAAAAGAAATGGCGGATGCCATCTGGTGATAGAACTCTCTACTCAACAATCACCTCAGAGCAGCGGTCAGCAAACCATGGCCCACAGCCAAACCAGGCTGTTGCCTGTTTCTGTAAAGGATTTTTTTTATGTGGCTAGGAAAAACAAAATGAAAGGAAGAGCCATCTTTTGTGACCCATGAAAACTATATGAAATTAAAATGTTAGTATCCATAAATAGAATTTTATTGGAATACAGCCACTCCCATACATGTATGTGTTGTCTGTCTGCTTTCACACTATAATGGCAGAGTTGGGTAGTTGTGACAGACACCTTGTGGCCCACAAAACTTAAGATATTTATGATGTGGCCCTTTACATATGGAGTTGACTGGCCTCTACATTCAAGCAAGGTTGGCAAGATGAGAACTTCGTGTGTGTGCGTGTGTGTGTGTGTGTGTGTGTGTGTGTGTGTGTGATATTTCAGGTCAGAGCTGCTTGGTGAGTATGGTAGATAGAATAACGGCCCCTTCAAAGACATCCAAGTCCTTATGCCTGGAGCCTGTGATTATGTTATTTTTTATCCAAAGGAAATTTTGAACTTGGTGATTAAGTCTCTTGTTGAGGGATTATCCTGATAATATGGGTGTGCCTAATCTAATCACAAGGGTTCTTATAAAAGGGAGAGAGAAGGTCAGAGAGGAGAGGAGATGATACATATGATGTTGACTTTGAAGATGGGAAAAGGAGACTTGAACCAAGGAATGAAGGCATTTTCCAGAAGCCAGAAAAGGCAAGGAAACAGATTCTCCCCTAGAGCCTTTAGAAGGAACCACTTAAAACTTCTAACCTTCGACACAGTAAGAGAATATATTTATACTGTTTTAAACTACTAAGTTTGTTATATTAGTAATAAGAAATTAATACAGCGGTTCATCCAGGGGCCTGGGAATTGCTTCCAGCCAAGTGGTGTTGGTATCAGCCCTTGGTGTTGCTGCAGGAGTCTGATGGGTAACTGGGAGGTATGCGTAGTCAGCTCACAGAGCCTCTAACCCCACTGATTAATGCCACCCCTCAATTTTCTGTGGCTCCAGCTCTACACTTCCAGGCTCTGGGTGTACACACTCCTCAGCGTTGCCTATAGCCTGTCGGGTGGGTGGTAGGCCTGTTCTAAATGCCACACCCAGAGGGAACTTGTTTTGGGCCCAGTATCTCAGGCACCCCTGCTATCTCCCCACCCAAGGGAAGTTCCTTCTCAGAGCAGTTTGTGGTTGAAAAACAAGGAAGGCATGTGATTGTGGTCATGGCATTGAGTAAATGTGAGTGTCTTCAAATCTACTTGGCTTCAAGAGATCACCCATGAGAACGAGTGAGCAGGGGAGGGGCAGAGAAAGAGGGAGAGAGAGAAGTGTAAGCAGATTCCATGCCCGACACAGAGCCTGAGGCAGGGCATGATCTCACTACCATGAGATCGTGACCTGAGCCTAAATCAAGAGTTGGACACTTCAGTCAGAGAAAGACAAATACATGACTTCACTCATATGAGGACTTTAAGATACAAAACAGATGAACATAAGGGAAGGGAAGCAAAAATAATATAAAAACCAGGATCGGGACAAAACCATAAGAGACTCTTAAATAGGAAGACCAAACAGAGAGGGGGTGTAGGAGGGGGGATGGGCTAAATGGGTCAGGGGAATTAAGGAATCTACTTCTGAAATCATTGTTGCACTGTATGCTAACTACCTTGGATGTAAATTTAAAAAAAATAAATTATTATAAAAAAGGAGTTGGACACTTAACTACCCAGGCGCCCTGAAAGTGAACCCATTTCAAAGCAAATACATTGCATTCACATTTTAATATGAAATGATCTGAATCATTGAATATTAAATTCAATATTGAAAGAGTTAATACTTTACTCTTCTCTTTGTGGATACTAAACGTCCCTTGTCTCTTAGCCATGTCTGATGCTTTCCAACATTAGTCAAACAATTGTGTAAACAGAAAATGGCTAGTGTGAAAATCAATAATGGATTGAAAAGTCCTCAATTAATGTAAGTCTATGAAGCTTTTCTTAAAAGTGTATTCTGTACAGCTTTATATGATAAACAACTTAATATTCAGATTAAAAAAAAAAACTTAATCTCTTCAGGGGTAGGTATTATTGTTCCTGACTTAGACATAAGGAAACCGAGACCAGAGATTGTAAAAACTTAGCCAAAAATCAAGGCCAAGTATCAGGACCAAGGTGTGACCACAGCTCTGGTGCTGTGATGTTGAGTTCTTTCTGGTTATTTGCTTATGAGTTATTTCCAGAGTATCTACTATGTGCTAGGCACTGAGGTAAAGTGGTGAGAAAGACATTGTTCACCCATGAAGTGGATGGTTTGCGAAGAGCAACTATTGATTTATATTGCATTTGTCTGTGGATCTGTCTGCCTATTGGAGTGAAAACTCCAGGGGACACAGCCTGTACTTTAGTGTCAGAGTTGCAGTGCCTGGCACAGAGCTCAGAGCAATGGTAGACAATCAAATCACACCAATGATGAAATTATTATCTAAATACTACCATAAAGTAGTATTTGCTTTTTGGACTACCACTTGAAAAGTTTTAAGATCTTAACAGAGGACCATGGGGTGGGGGAAGGGGAAAATAGTTAAGGAGGGGGAGGGAGGCAAACCATGAGAAACTCTTAAATACTGAGAACAAATTGAGGGTTGATGGGGGTGGGGGAAAAGGGAAAAGGGGTGATGGGCATGAAGGAGGGCGCTTGTTGGGATGAGCACTGGGTGTTGTATGGAAACCAACTTGACAATAAACTATAAAAGAAAAAAGATGTGAAAAAAATAAAATAAAATTTACAATATTAAAGTTGAAAAAGAAAAAAGAATATAGAAAAAAAGAAAAGTTTTAAGATGAAAATATACTTCTGGAAACATGCTTGGGATTAATAGAAAGGAAGAGAGGAAGAGAGGGGACAAGCAAAGCCATTGGCATACTATAAATACCACCTCATAGTATGTTTTTCTATTTAAAACAACTTGGGAAGAATTCTAGTTTATCAAGAGATATCTAATTTAGCTCTATTTTTAATCATCCCAAACTGGAAACAACCCCAGTGTCCTTCAGTGGGTGAATGGATAAACCAATTGCAGTATAACCATACAATAGAATATTACTTAGCAATGAAAAGGTGAACTAGTCACCAAAATTACCACTGGAACTCTAAAGAAATATATATATCTGGCCTCCATGCCCAGGCATGGTTCAGAACATCTTGGGTAGGGAGGGCCCAGGCATCTCTACTTTTTAAAATATAGGTTATTCTAACAGAAAGCCAAAATGAAAGTTATTATACCCATCCCTCTAAAACAATGATCTGTGGGAGCACCTAGGTGGCTCAGTCAGTTAAGCGTCTGACTTCAGCTCAGGTCATGATCTCATGGTTCATGAGTTCGAGCCCCGTGTTGGGCTCTGTGCTGACAGCTCAGAGCTTGGAGCCTGCTTCAGATTCTATGTCTCCTTCTCTCTCTGCCCTACCCTTGCTCGTGCTCTATCTCTCAAAAATGAATAAACGTTAAAAAAAATAAAACAATAAAACAATGATCTGTGGACTAACCTGTGACATGTGAATCTAATAACAGATTAGAGTTTTGCAGTCCATATAGGAGAAGTAACTTTACGCAACTGTATTATTAGCTAAACTCAAGATCCAGATAAATAGAAGAAGAAGAAGAAAACAGTCATTGTGGGGAAGGGGGGTGATGGGCATGGAGGAGGGCACTTGTTGGGATGAGCACTGGGTGTTATACGGAAACCAACTTGACAATAAACTATAAAAGAAAAAAAAAGAAAACAGTCATTGTAAATGCAAACTAACTGTAGCCAATTTTCTTTCTGGCAAATAGAAATATCAAAAATGGGAGGGGGAATGAATGAGCTATTGATACACAAAACAATATGGATGAATCTTAAAAAACGTTACGCTGAGTAGATGAAATCTGACTCACAAGGCTAAATATTGTATTATTCCATTTATATGACATTTTCGAAAGACATTGCTACAGGTGGAAAAAATATCTGCAAGTGAGTGGTTGCCAGGGCGGGTGGTGTGCTGACTATAAAGGAACAGAATGAAGGAATATTTTGGGATGATGGAACTGATTGTTCTGGATCCTGAGTGCAGTGGTTGGTAATCCAGCTCTGTACTTGTGTTAAAATTCATAGAATCATCCATCAACATCTAGAGTTCTCTGATTTGCTCATTTTAGCCACTCTGACTGGTGTGAGGTGGTGGCGAGGATGTGGAGAAACGGGCACCCTCCTACACTGTTGGTGGGAATGTAAACTGGTGCAGCCCCTCTGGAAAACAGTGTGGAGGTTCCTCAGGAAACTAACAATAGAACTCCCCTAGGACCCAGCAATAGCACTGCTAGGAATTTATCCAAGAGATAAAGGAGTGCTGATGCATAGGGGCACACGTACCCCAATGTTCATAGCAGCACTCTCCACAATAGCTAAAACATGGAAAGAGCCTAAGTGTCCATCAACAGATGAATGGATCAAGAAGATGTGGTTTATCTATACCATGGAATACTACATGGCAATGAGAAACAATGAAATCTGGCCATGTGTAGCAACATGGATGGACCTTGAGGGTGTTATGCTGAGCGAAATAAGTGAGGCAGAGAAGGACAAATATCATATGTTTGCACGTATAGGAGGATTAGGAGGAACTTGACGGAGGAACAAGGGGGAGAAGAAGGGCGGAAATGGTGGGGGAAAGGGAGAGAGGCAAACCATGAGAGACTCTTGAATGCTGACAAAAACTGAGGACTGATGGATGTGGGAGGGAGGGGGGATGGGCATGGAGGAGGACACTTGTGGGGATGAGCACTGAGTGTTATGTGGAAACTAATTTGACAAGAAACTATTTGTAAAAAAAAAAAAAAAAAAGAATCGTCCATCAAAAAGAAAAACAGGTTGATAAAAAGGGCTCTGAAGCTTATTATTGTATGGCTGAATGGTAATATGTTAAACTATGCTCCATTAATGGAAGTCATCCGTTTCCAAGCCTTAACTATTGCATACAATGTTGCAATAAAGAATCTTCTAGATATAACTTCACAAGGCATTGTAAGTCTGAACCAGTACAAGAAATGAGAGGAAGGAGCCCATGAGGGACCCAAGAATGCTCTCTCAGGGACTCTCAGACCTCTGGAGTAAGTGATAGGATGAGGCTGGTCGTGGGCATGAGGGAACTGTGTGACGTGGAAGCCACTTACCTTGACAAGTGTTCTCTTTGTCGCTTTGGAATTTGGTGCCTCCTGAGAGGAGCTCGTGCCCAGGGGCACACTCACAGTAGTAACCCCCCTCCACGTTGCGACAATGTGCAAGGCTTCCACAAGACATGTATAAAGGTGGACCACACTCATTGATATCTGGACACGAGTGAGAACAAAGAATGTCCAAAATTCTGGTAGGATTGGTAACAACCAGATTCAAATGATTTTACCCCTTGCATTTTCTTTCTGAACAAGATAACGTGCTTATGGGAGAAAACTGGGAAATCAGAAACTGCAAAGACATTTAAATATCCAACCACCGGGATTGCAACATTTTTTTATATGGAGAACCGTATATTAAATCCACACGTACCTGTCACCCACCATCACTGATTATGAAGATAACACTATGACATTTCCATCGGCTTCCCATGGAGTCAGAACACAGCTTTTGTAATATACAAATTCTTTCAGGATTTTAGAATATTTTATGCTTACTTTCCCACATCAGAATAATAAATAATTTTAATGCCTATTGATATTCCATAATAGGAATATTTCATATTTTGTCCAACTCATGACCAACTGGACAGACATCAGAATGCTACAGTTTGAGCCATGGGTCCAGATACTTCCTCTTCCTTGTTGTGTGACTTTGGACAAATAGCTTCACCTCTCAAGGTTCATTCCCTTCATTTAAAAAATGGTGCCAACATTGACTTTCTGAAGGGGCTGCTGATCTGAACTTCTTCAGGGACAGTGTTTGCTTGAGAGATTTGTGGACTTCAGATTAACCCTATCTGAATTCCAGCTCTATGCCCATCTGTGCGAGTCTGAGCAAACCACCTCTCAAGGTCTCAGTTTCCTTATCTATAAATCAGAAATAATAATAGTATCCATCTGTCTGGCTATTATGCTGTTTAAATTAATTTTAATTTCAGAAATAGTGTTTTTACAAATGGCAAATGGTCATCTGGCATGAAGTTGAATGTGGATATTTTTGGATGGAGGAACTGAAATTATGGCTTATAGGGAGTTCCCTGCAAGTTAGCACTAGGGTTGGTGGAACATTCTGAATCTCTGATGGCTGCATGGGCCTTCTGGACCTCCTCCTTCAACATGCTGCTTCTGTCTTTGACCCATTAACAGCCAACAACAACCACAACAGCAAATGTGTTGGCTTCTTATCAAATGCAACACACTGTGCTAAGTGTTTTACGTGTATTAATTTATTAATTATGTATTTTTTCCTTGAGGTGACATTCACATAACAAAATCAACTGTTCTAAAGTGAACAATTCAGTGGCATTTATTACATTCACAATGTTGTGTAACCACTCCCTCTCTCTAGTTCCAGAATATTTTTATCACACCAAAAGAAAATCCCCTTAGGTGAAGGGGATTAAGCATATAGTTCTCATGATGAGTACTGAATAATGATGTATAGAATTGTTGAATCACTAAATTGTACACCTGAAACTAATATAACACTGTATGTTAACTATAAAGGAATTAAAATTAAAAAAATTAAAAGTAAAGAATCCTCTTTCTCATTTAAGAAGTCACTTACCCTCCCCCAGCACCTGACAACCACCAATTTGCTTTATGTCTCTATGGATTCCATTTATATGTATTTGTTGCTTTAAAACACGTAACTAAATGGTTGATATTATCATTGTCCCTGATTTACAGATAAGGAAATTGAGGCACTGGGACATGAAAGTGCCAATTTCATGAAGCAAATTGTTTCATGTCCCAGTGCCTCAATTTCCTTGGTCTTGCACAACTGATCAGTTAAAAAGCTGGAATTCAGATAGTCCAGCTCCAAATCCTAAGCTCTTAACATTATACTCCTTGACCATGAGACCTGATTGCCTGTCTCTTGGCTTCTCTTTCCTGCCCTTGACAATGTAATTAAGTGCTGCTTCAAGGGCTGAGGAGTCTAGACACCCCCGAAGGACACCCTCTGTGATGACCCCCTCTATCATCTCTCAGTCTCTTTACCTGTACAGACCTCCGAGGAGGTGCTAAAGATGACCTTTCCAGACAGTGAGGTGAATCCAGGATCACAGCGGCAGGAGGTGGCATTGGTACAGTGGGCATTGCGTGGGCACCGAGCACAGGGAGCTGTGGGGGAATGGACATATGGGCGTGAAGGCTCTCGGAAGATGCCAACTCCTAGTTGGGGATAAAGAGATGGAGGGCAGAGAAGAAAGTAGTGCTCGCTTTCATACAAGGAATTGTCCTTGGTAATGGACTGGAAGTCTGGGGGAGAAGCAGGGTCAACTTCTGAGCCTAAGAAGACCACTCCCAAGAAAAAGCCCTTGCTAGTGCAAAGTCCCTTCTCTCAGGTTCAGGTAGTGGGTGGAGTTCGTTTGAGCATGCTCACCTCCATTCTTGCGGGCAATAGCTCCCAGTGGTATTAGCAGGACACAGAGCCCTGGAACACAGAGAGAAGGTAAATATGGCTGAGGAATGAAATCCAAACCTCCCACAGAAATGGCTGCTACAACCTGGTGAAGGTGACTCTTCCCTATGGCCCCATGGCTTCTAGAGCATCTCAGTGTTTCCTTCTGGACAGGCTCCTAGACTTTCCCACAGGACCTAGGGGGTGCATGTTCTCCCTTTTACCTTCCAGAAGGCTCCTGAGGAATTGATAGTGGTAGGTTTTTAGTATAGGAATCAAAATCTACACACATGGAAAGTAACAGGCACACATATAAGAACATTAATTCCCATCCATTTTACAAGATACATCTTATGAAGAAATTTGCAGATCTGCCTGTCATTATTCAGATACTAATATCTGTTCTGTATAGTCAGGATGTTTCTTTTGAAGTGATTTAAATCCATTTTCACTTCCAGGCTGGTCTGAGATTGCACCTCTGTTCTTGGAGTTGAATGCAACTAAATTTGAATGAGTTCTGCCACTCATAGGCTCTGTGACTTTGTGCAATTTGATCTAGAGTTAAAGTTCTTTTTTCAGTTTAATAGGGAATTCCAAATATAGTATAAACTAAAAAAAAAAATAGTCAACTGAACCCGTGAATATCAATCATCCTGCTACAATAATCATCAACTTATGGTTATTTTTATTTCATCTATACCTCTACTCAGTCCCTGCCCCCACAGGATAATTTGGAGGCAAACTCCAGGCACCATATTATTTCAGAGGATTTATTCTAAAAACAAAACTATTTGCAGGTAATAATAACAAAAATACATAAATCATAAATTGAGAAATCCCAAAGTAAGCCCCACATTTTCCCCTGGCTGCAAATTCGAAACACTTCCTTCTTTGAAAGGTTAATAGAATTTAAAAAGCGTCT
>NW_027527545.1:20974-26416 GCF_008692635.1 Crocuta crocuta | reverse complement strand
TTTTTTAAAAGTTAATAAAAAATTAAAAACGGTTTTTTTTTTTTTTTTTTTTGGTTATTATCTTCCTGGAAAATAATGCAAGAGCAAGATACGAATCAAGCAAAAGATGAAGAAGTTCTTCCAAAGGCACAGAGAACACTAAAATGGTTTTAATGGAAGATTCTCACAATTCTACCTACCTGGATAAAATGTAAAGTACCTCCCTTTCATGGTACAGAAACATGAAGCCTGGGCATGGGGGGATTCAATCTTGAGCTGTGAGCCAATAATATTTCCTGTTGAAGCAAACGTATGCCCCAGAAGAACTGACAGGGCAAACAGCTAGCCTGAATGCTTTCTTCCCCTTCCCCCACCAATTTAAACTTATCAGATCTCCCTGTTCTCCTTTTTAGTCTTTGCCTAGCATTACTACTCTTTGACTTCCAGCCTCCTTGCTGATTCTTCTTCATTTCTAATGATGAAAGAGAGATTGATGGTGAATCTAGTTAAAGGGTCTTTCTAAAAAAGTAAATCTGTGGGTCCCTGGCTAATGATGCAGTTCAGTATTGTTGAATAAGACTATTGCCTAGCTAACATTCACTGAGTACCTTCTACAGCTTAGGATTTGAACCATATACATTACTCTTTTTTATTCTTGCTTTCCCCCGTTGCTTTCAGTCTGGTGATTCTGTTCAAACAAGAATGTGTTGAGGTGTGCTGATCAGAGTGGCTAAAAATGAGCAAATCAGAGGACTCTAGATGCTGGCGAGGATGTGGAGAAACGGGCACCCTCCTACACTGTTGGTGGGAATGTAAACTGGTGCAGGCCCTCTGGAAAACAGTGTGGAGGTTCCTCAAAAAATTAACAATAGAACTCCCCTACCACCCAGCAATAGCACTGCTAGGAATTTGCCCAAGGGATACAGGAGTGCTGATGCATAGGGGCACATGTACCCCAATGTTCATAGCAGCACTCTCAACAATAGCCAAAACATGGAAAGAGCCCAAGTGTCCATCAATGGATGAATGGATCAAGAAGATGTGGTTTATCTATACCATGGAATACTACATGGCAATGAGAAAGGATGAAATCTGGCCATGTGTAGCAACGTGGATGGACCTTGAGGGTGTTATGCTGAGCAAAATAAGTCAGGCAAAGAAGGACAGATACCATATGTTTGCACATATAGGAGGATTAGGAGGAATTTAACAGAGGACCATGGGGGAGAAGAAGGGGAAAAATAGTGGTGGAGAGGGAGGGAGGCAAACCATGAGAGACTCCCGAATGCCGAGAACAAACTGAGGGCTGATGGGGGTGGGGGGGAGGTGATGGGCATGGAGGAGGGCACTTGTGGGGATGAGCACTGGGTGTTATATGGAAACCAACTTGACAATAAACTAGTAAAAAAAAAAAGAATGTGTTGAGGTGGGAAAGCTGCAGAATTTATAGTTACTAGTTTTATATCAGGCACATACACCCCTTAAAATTTTTGTAAGATGGAAATAGTTAGTCTTACCAAGGTATTGGGAGGATTCAATGAGATGAAACAGGTAAGGCACATGACACATTACATGCTCTAATGGAAATTCCTAACAAACAGCATTCTTCCTGTCCTCCTTTGTGAAAGGCAGTTAGTAATGCAAATATTAGTTATATCCATCATTTCACCAACAGTATATTACCTTTACTAGTTTTTGCTTTTTCTCTGAAGTTCCTTAAAATTGTTCAATTGTTCCCATATTATACACCCAAGATAAATAGATTTGGTATTGATATTCCAGTTAAACAACTCAAAAGTTTTATATCTTAATTTTCACTGGCAAATTATACACCTACACATTTGATTACTAAAAATATTTCTTGTAACTATAGGCCAATATGCTTGATGATATAAATGCAAAAGTTCTCAATAAGATACTGGCAAACTGAATTCAGTAACACATTAAAAGGATTATTCACCATGATCAAGTGGGATTCCTGGAATGCAAGAATGTTTCAACATTCATAAATCAATCACTATGATATGTCACATTAATAACATGAAAGAAAAGAATCATTTGATAATCCTAATAGAAAAAGGACTTGACAAAATTCAACATCCATTCATGATAAAAACTCTTAGCCAATTGGGAGTAGAAGGAACATATCCTAAAAAATAAAGGCCATATATTACAAGCCTACAGTTAACATCATAGTCAACCGTGAAAGGTTGAGAGCTTTTTTCTCGAAGATCAAGAATAAGACCAGACTGTCCACTCTCTCCTCTCCTATTCAACATAGTACTGGAAGTGCTCCTGGACGATTTGGATGCCTTTTATTTTTTTGTGCTGTCTGATTGCTGAGGCTAAGATTTTGAATACTATGTTGAATAACAGTGGTGAGAGTGGACACCCCTGTCTTGCTCCTGACCTGAGGGGACCTTGCTTGCTTCCCTGAGGGGAAAGCTCTCAGTTTTTCCCTGTTGAGGATGATTATTAGCACTGTGTCTTTCATATATGGCTTTTATGATCTAGAAGTATGATCCTTCTATCCCTACTTTCTTGAGGGTTTTTATCAAGAAAGGATGCTGTATTTTGTCATATGCTTTCTCTGCATCTATTGAGAGGAGCATGTGGTTCTTGTCCTTTCTTTTATTGATGTGACAAGTCACATTGATTGTTTTGCTGATATTGAAGCAGCCCTGAATCTCAGGTATTAACCCCACTTGGCTGTGGTGAATAATTTTTTAAATGTATTGTTGGATCCTGTTGGCTTGTATCTTGTTGAGGATTTTTGCATCCATGTTAGTCAGGGAAAATGGTCTATAGTTATCCCTTTTAGTGGGGTCTTTGGTTTTGGAATCCATCCTGGCTTCATAGAGAGTTTGGAAGTTTTCCTTCCATTTCTAGTTTTTGGAACAACTTCAAGCGAATAGGTGTTAACTCTTCCTTAAATGTTTGGTAGAATTCCCCTGGAAATCCATCTGGTCCTGGACTCTTGTTTGTTGGGAAATTTTTGATTACTAACTCGATTTCTTTGCTGGCTATCGGTCTGCCCAAATTTTCCATTTCTTCCTGTTTCAATTTTGGTAGTTTACATGTTTCTAGGCATTTGTCAATTTCTTCCAGATTGCTCATTTTATTGGCATATAATTGTTCATAATATTCTCTTATTGTTTTTATTTCTTTTGTGTTGGTTGTGATCTCTCCTCTTTCATTCTTGATTTTATTTATTTGGGTCCTTTCCTTTTTCTTTTTGATCAAACTGGATAGTGCTTTACCAATTTTGTTAATTCTTTCAAGAACAAGCTTCTGGTTTCATTGATGTGTTCTACCTTATTTTTGGTTTTGATAGCATTGATTTCTGCTCAAACTTTATTATTTCCTGTCTTCTGTTGATTTTGAGTTTTATTTGCTGTTCTTTTTCCAGTCTTTAAGGTGTAAGGTTAGGTTGTTTATCTGAGACTTTCTTCCTTCTTTATGAAGGCCTGGGTTGCTATATACATCCCTCTTATGACCACCGTTACTGTGTCCCAAAGGTTTTGGGCTGTGGTGTTATCATTTTCATTGGCTTCCATGTACTTTTTAATATCCTCTTTAACTTCTTGGTTAGCCCATTAATTCTTTAGTAGGATGTTCTTTAGTCTCCAAGTATTTGTTATCTTTCCAAATTTTTTCTTATGGTTGATTTCGAGTTTCATAGCGTTGTGATCTGAAAATACGCACATTTGATTCCGATCTTTTTGTACTTATTGAGGGCTGGTTTGTGTCCCAGTATGAGATCTATTCTGGAGAACGTTCCATGTGCATTGGAGAAGAGTATATATTCTGCTGCTTTAGGATGAAGTATTCTGAATATACCTGTTAAGTCCATCTGGTCCAGTGTGTCATTCAAAGACATTGTTTCCTTGTTGATTTTCTGTTTAAGATGACCCGTTCATTGCTGTAAATGGGATGTTGAAGTCCCCTAGTATTATGGTATTATTATCAATGAGTTTCTTTATGTTTGTGATTAATTGATTTATATATTTGGGTTCTCTCACATTTGGAGCATAAATGTTTATAATTGTTAGGNTCTTTAAGGTGTAAGGTTAGGTTGTTTATCTGAGACTTTCTTCCTTCTTTATGAAGGCCTGGGTTGCTATATACATCCCTCTTATGACCACCGTTACTGTGTCCCAAAGGTTTTGGGCTGTGGTGTTATCATTTTCATTGGCTTCCATGTACTTTTTAATATCCTCTTTAACTTCTTGGTTAGCCCATTAATTCTTTAGTAGGATGTTCTTTAGTCTCCAAGTATTTGTTATCTTTCCAAATTTTTTCTTATGGTTGATTTCGAGTTTCATAGCGTTGTGATCTGAAAATACGCACATTTGATTCCGATCTTTTTGTACTTATTGAGGGCTGGTTTGTGTCCCAGTATGAGATCTATTCTGGAGAACGTTCCATGTGCATTGGAGAAGAGTATATATTCTGCTGCTTTAGGATGAAGTATTCTGAATATACCTGTTAAGTCCATCTGGTCCAGTGTGTCATTCAAAGACATTGTTTCCTTGTTGATTTNTCACTACTTGATCTAGTACAAAGACTTGGTATCCAGGCTCCCAGGGAGGTATCTGAGAGTCTGGTACCTTGATCCCTGGCTGTGGAACCTCAGGCAAGCCCCCTTGGTCTTTCTGAACCTGTTTCCACTTCTGTAAAATGGTAATGTGGGTATTTACTGGCAATGAAGGAGGTAGACGGGAACCCATACCTGCCACATGGGCTAGAAGGATGGTATGATGGCCAGCAGCATGCCATTGCTGGGCATCCCTCAGACTGCTGGGCAACCAGAGTTAGAGGCTTAGACCTCTCTACTCAGATAGGATGAGAATGCCAATATGGGCTGCCACAGGATCCAGTGGACCCTAGCCACACTGGGGGCAGCAGTGCCCTGCAGTGCCCGCCTCAACGAGGCATCCATGACTGCCATTTACAAGGAATAAAGAAGGTATAAGTGGCTGTTGGCCATCTGGATGTCCTCTTTGGAGAAGTGTCTGTTCATATCTTCTGCCCATTTCTTCACTGGGTTGTTTGTGTTTCGGACGTGTAGTTTGATGAGTTCCGTATATATTTACCCAAGGGATACAGAAATGCTGATGCATAGGAGCACATGTACCCCAATGTTCATAGCAGCACTCTCCACAATAGCTAAAACATGGAAAGAGCCTAAGTGTCCATCAACAGATGAATGGATCAAGAAGATGTGGTTTATCTATACCATGGAATACTACATGGCAATGAGAAAGGATGAAATCTGGCCATGTGTAGCAACATGGATGGACCTTGAGGGTGTTATGCTGAGCGAAATAAGTCAGGCAGAGAAGGACAAATATCATATATTTGCACGTATAGGAGGATTAGGAGGAACTTGACGGAGGAACAAGGGGGAGAAGAAGGGCGGAAATGGTGGGGGAAAGGGAGAGAAGCAAACCATGAGAGACT
>NW_027527545.1:19306-20016 GCF_008692635.1 Crocuta crocuta | reverse complement strand
CTAAGTGTCCATCAACAGATGAATGGATCAAGAAGATGTGGTTTATCTATACCATGGAATACTACATGGCAATGAGAAAGGATGAAATCTGGCCATGTGTAGCAACATGGATGGACCTTGAGGGTGTTATGCTGAGCGAAATAAGTCAGGCAGAGAAGGACAAATATCATATATTTNGGACCTTGAGGGTGTTATGCTGAGCGAAATAAGTCAGGCAGAGAAGGACAAATATCATATATTTGCACGTATAGGAGGATTAGGAGGAACTTGACGGAGGAACAAGGGGGAGAAGAAGGGCGGAAATGGTGGGGGAAAGGGAGAGAAGCAAACCATGAGAGACTCTTGAATGCTGACAAAAACTGAGGACTGATGGATGTGGGGGGAGGGGGGGAGGGGCATGGAGGCGGACACTTGTGGGGATGAGCACTGNGTGCCTGCTGTATGTGTGAGAGGAGTGGGAAGGACACAGCACTTCTCAGTCCTTGATTTAATGTGCACAGATCTTCTGGGGATCTTGTTAAATATGGATTCTGATTTCATTAAATAATTATTTGTGGGGCGCCTGGGTGGCTCAGTCGGTTAAGCATCCAACTCTTGATTTTGGCTCAGGTCATGATCTCATGGCTTTGTGGGTTTGAGCCCCACATCAGGTTCTGTGCTGACAGTATAGAGCCTGCTTGGGGTTCTTTCTCCCTCTCCCCCCTCCCCCC
>NW_027527545.1:13059-19201 GCF_008692635.1 Crocuta crocuta | reverse complement strand
TTCTTTCCCCCTCGCCCCCCTCCCCCCGCCCCTCCTCCACTTGCACTGTCTCTGTCTCTCTCAAAATAAATAAATAAACTTTAAAAAATATATAACTATTTGTAATTCCTTAAGAACACCTTGCAGTTTAACCAATGCTTGCATTTACTCCTCTGAAGATTTTTTTTTGCTGTTGTACATTTCCCCTCTTCTCCACATGGAGGAACTCTACTCTTCCTTCAAGGCTCATTATCTGTGAAGGCTTCATTACCTTCAGTAATGAACTTTTGGATGCACTGTCCCAGGATTACAGCGATGCCAGGAGGTTTTATTTTTTTCTACATACCTTACTCTGTTTAAACTGTGGGATCTTTGAGACAATACCTTGTTTGCTTTCAATCCCAGACCACAGTTTAGTGCCTAACATGCAATAATTACTGAATAGATGTTTGCTGAAAAACTAAAAGGACAAATGGCAGAATGAGGCTAGACAGATATTTCCATCAATGTGGGAGAATGGAGAAGCAGTGAAACAAGGTGGAATATTGTTGAGGGAGGGAGGAACCATGATTGAGAACCAACACCAGAGAAGACAGATTCAAGAAAAAAGTTTATGTAGGTGTTCTATTATTTCCTTCTAGAATCAAGGAAGGTAACTTGTCAGGATTGTGTATTATTAACTTTTCTTAACTTGTTATCCCTGTTGGTGCCCCTAGAATGATTAACATTTATAAGGCCATACCACATCTCCCAGCACCATGGAGCCTTATTAAAGGAAATATTTTATTGTCTCTATAAATCCCAAGAGATTTGGTTCTGCAGAGGCTAACAAAGTTGGGGTTCACCTAGAAATGGCCAGAGAAGAGTCTTTATTTCAGTGATCCAGTTTCTTTCTTGGGTGATAGATGAAGTTAGAAACTCTGTCGCCAGGAAGGGCAGGGAGATGGACCCACTCATGAGGCCTCTGGGAGAGGTATTTGTATTTTTTAGTAACCTGAGTTTGGTTTACATATTCTCATGTAGATGTAGGGAAAGAGATCACATTTTCAGTGTTTAGCTTCAAGGGCTGAATTCCCATAGAGCCTTATTAAATAAAATATTTTATTGCCTCTATAAATCCGAAGAGATTTGGTTCTGCAGAGGTTAACAAAGAAAAAAAAATATGTAAACAGTCTTGCCAATTGTGCCCACTGGGAAGCAGCTACAGGTCTCTTTCTATTTTCTCTATCTCATTGGACTCCTTTTTTTCCGGAGAAGATTTTGTCTTTTCTTCCTTCCTCCCTTCCCTTCCCCTTTCTTCCTCCCTCCCTCCCTCCTTCCCTCCCTCCCTCTCTCCCTCCCTCTTTCTCTTTCTTTCTTTCTTTCTTTCTTTCTTTCTTTCTTTCATTCTAGATTCAATCTCTAGAGGGCAGAGTATCTCTGATGGACTGCCCTATTCATCTGTTGGGTGCCTTCCTTCTCCAAAGAACTAGAGGATACAATTGAATATTATTAGCTGAAGCCTCAGGATATTGCAAAAATGCTCCCAANTTTCTTTCTTTCTTTCTTTCTTTCTTTCTTTCTTCCTTCCTTTCTTTCTTTCTTTCTTTCTTTCTTTCTTTCTTTCTTTCTTTCTTTCTTTCTTTCTTTCTTTCTTTCTTTCTTTCTTTCAAGATACAATCTCTAGAGGGCAGAGTATCTCTGATGGACTGCCCTATTCATCTGTTGGGTGCCTTCCTTCTCCAAAGAACTAGAGGATACAATTGAATATTATTAGCTGAAGCCTCAGGATATTGCAAAAATGCTCCCAAGCACACTCAAAAACCTACCACCCCAGGCATGTTAGTATATGTATGCATCATGACTTCCATTCCAATTAACTGATAGTGGGCCCATTGAAAGGGAAAGCTATCTAGGAAGAGGCAGTGGGAAGAAAGTCTTATAGGATGGCCTCATGTACCTATAGACATAGTCTCTTGAAGTGTCTACACAACTTAAGGTCATTGCCAATACAGAGACAGCTCATCACATTTTCAGCATCAGTAAACGCTTGCAACCTACCATGGGCTGGTTTGTATTCGTGCTCAGAGATTATTACATGATATCACAAGTATGTATTTCATATGATATATAGTATTAAGGAAATTGCATTATTACTTATAAAGACAAATTATCAATGCCATGAATGAAAGATGGCACATTATCTTTAACCTTTAGACAGTAAAAAAGTAATGAGAGAATATTATAGAGAAACATGATGCATGAAATCATCTTTCTGATATAAGAAAGACATTACCAAAACTTTCCCATGAAGAAATAGATAATACAAATAGTCATATATAAAGGCCTAATATCTATCTAGTTAAAAACTTTCTTTTTTAAAAAAAATGTTTATTTATTTATTTTTTTGATAGAGGGTGATAGAGAGTGAGAAAGAGAGAGAGAGAGTAGGGGAGGGGCAAGAGAGAGGGAGACAGAATCTGAAACAGGATCTAGGCTCAGAGTCGTCAACACAAAGCCCAACATGGAGCTTGAACTCAGGAACTGTGAGATCATGACCTGAGCCAGAGTGGGATGCTTAGCTGACTGAGACACCCAGGCACCCCTCTAGTTAAATAAATTTTCTAAGTAAAAATCTTTAAGCTTAGATCTTCTGTTTTCACTTTTCAATTCTAGGACAATTCAACATCAGACTTTCCTTATGTTAGAAGAAATAGCACTTTGAAGAATTATGCAAATATAGCAAAATATAAATTTACCTGGAGTTTTCCATACTTCAATATTGTATGTAGGATTGTATCAATAAAAGGTTTCATAGCTCACATAATTTAATAATCTTATGTGCAATGAAAAAATAGAGAAATAGAGCAGTGTGCCTTATTTTTAAAAAATACAAACAGCATTCATAACATCTTAAATTTAAACAGGAGTAATTTGGAGACATCGGGAAAAAAAGAAAGAATAATAGGAAGAATAAAAATACAGTTTTACTGTTTCTGAGGCAGCATTCATCCTTTCTAATTTATCCACATCCTCTCCTAATCTGTCCTGTTTAGGGAAGGCGGTTCATCATTTACCTCCAGTTTCGGCTGGACTGGACTTATGGACTCGATCCCATCAACCATCCTCTTTTGCCTCTTGAAAGATAAAATTAATGTCTTCTGCCCATTTCTTCACTGGATTATTTGTTTTTCGGGTGTGGAGTTTGGTGAGTTCCTTATAGATTTTGGATATTAACCCTTTATCTCATATGTCATTTGCAACTATCTTTTCCCATTCCGTTGGTTGCCTCTTAGTTTTATGGATTGTCTCCTTTGCCGTGCAGAAGCTTTTAATCTTGATGAGGTCCCAATAGTTCATTTTTGCTCTTTATTCCCTTGCTTTGGGGATGTGTCAAGTAAGAAATTGCTGCGGTTGAGGTCAAGGAGGTTGTTTCCTGCTTTCTCCTCTAGGGTTTTGATGGTTTCCTGTCTCACGTTTAGGTCCTTTATCCATATTGAGTTTATTTTTGTGCATGGTGTGAGAAAATGATCTAGTTTCATTCTTCTGCATGTTGCTGTCCAGTTCTCCCAACACCATCTGTNCTTTGATTTCCTTTTGTTGTCTGATGGCTGATGCTAGGACTTCCAGCACTATGTTAAACAACAGTGGTGAGAGTGGACATCCCTGTCGTGTTCCTGATCTCAGGGGGAAAGCTCTCAGTTTTCCCCCATTGAGGATGATGTTAGCTGAGGGCTTCTCATAGATGGCTTGTATGATGTTTAAGTAAGTTCCTTCTATGCCGACTTTCTTGATGGTCTTTATTAAGAAAGGATGCTGTATCTTTTCAAATACTTTTTCTGCATCTATCGACAGGATCATATGGTTTTTATCTTTTCTTTTGTTGATGTGATGGATCACGTTGATTGATTTGTGAATATTGAACCAGCCCTGTAACCCAGGAATGAATCCCACTTGATCTTGGTGGATAATTCTTTTTATGTGCTGTTGGATTCGATTTGCAAGTATCTTGTTGAGGATTTTTGCATCTGTATTCATCAAGGATATTGGCCTGTAGTTCTCTTTTTTTGCTGGGTCTCTGCCTGGCTTGGGAATCAAAGTGATGCTGGCTTCATAAAATGAGTCTGGAAGTTTTCCTTTGATTTTTATTTTTTGGAATAGCTTGAGAAGAATGGGTATTAATTCTGTTTTAAATGTCTTGTAGAATTCGCCAGGGAAGCCATCTGGCCCAGGGCTCTAATTTGTTGGGAGATTTTTGATAGCTGATTCGATTCCTCACTAATTATGGGTCTGTTCAGATTTTCTATCTCTTCCCCTGTGAATTTTGGTAGTGTGTGTGTGTTTAGGAATTTGTCCATTTCTTCTAAGTTGTCCAATTTGTTGGCATATAATTTTTCATAGTATTCCCTGATAATTGCTTGTATTTCTGAGGGATTGGTTGTATAAGTCCATTTTCATTCATGGTTTTGTCCATTTGAGTGCTCTTTCTTCTCTTTTTGAGAAGTCTGGCTAGAGGTTTGTCAATTTTGTTTATTTTTCCAAAATCCAACTCNTGGACGCCTCCATTTTATTATGCATCTCATTTACAGAATTTTTTAATTTCAATCACAACCATTTTTAATCTCCATAGTGTTTGTAGCCATAGTTTCTCTGATGTCCTCCATGCTTTTTTCAAGCCCAGTGATTAATTTTATGATTTTGTTCTAAATTCTTGTTCAGTTATGTTGCTTATATCTGTTTTGAGCAGTTCTTTAGTTGTCATTTCTTCCTGGAATTTCTTTGGAGGAGAGTTCTTCTGTTTCATTATTTTGGTTACTTTTCTGTCCTGTGTTAATTTTAAAAGCTTGTTATGCACTGTGCATTTGCGAGTACTGCTGTATTAAAGAAGGCTGTTTGACTGTCCAGGGCCTGTCTGTTCAGGAAGTGTTCTTTGAATGGTGTCTCTGGTCTCTCTTGTTGAGACTTTAGTTATTTTATTTCTCTACTTGTAGTGGTATTTGGGACTCTCCACCATGTGTACTTTGGCTTGTTTCTTGAGGTGGTCCTGGAAAAGAAAACAGACAGACAAACACACAGGGAACAAAGGCACACAAAAGCACCGACAAATCCAACAAACATGTAAACCGAAAGGGAAAAAGAAAAAGAAAGAAAAAAAAAGAAGGAAGGAAAAGAAGAAAAAGAAAGAGGAAGGAGGAAAAACAAATAATAAAAATAAAAAATAAAAAAGTAAAGAAAAGAAAAAACCCCAACAGACAAAGGACAGTCTAAAAGCATAAAACCAGAATTCCCAGCTACAAATAAAGAGCCGGGTGTATGCAGCGCTGATGGAAGAACATATACAAAGAGAGAAATGACAGATCGGGGAGGAAGTGAAACTGGATGATGACCAGGCAGAGAGACTAAGAGGCTTAATTCAGAGAGAGAAAGAGGAGAATATGGTAAGAGCCAAGGAGAAGGAAATGAAGATAATATTACTGAGAGACACTATATAGTCTGATTACTCCAAAGAGAGAGAGAGAGAGAGAGAGAGAGAGAGAGAGAGAGGTGTAGAACATACATCTAGAGAATGGATTAAATGTGACTGTTTAAGCAAACCAATGGCCAGAGTGCCCAGTCCAGCAGAGGGAGGAATGCGAATGAGACAAGGGAAAATATATCTGAATAGAAAGAATTGATGTAGAATTAATCACGGCAGTGCATCCGTGTTGGCCTTTGTCCACCTGGGCTCCTGTGGGGGTGGGGGAGGAAAGCAGCTCTCTGGCAGGGATGGGCGTGGTTTGGTGTAGGCGGGTCTTAGCCTCCACTGCATCCCAAGGGCTGCTCCCTGAGGTCCCACCTTGGTGGTTGTGGGGAGAAAAATGGCAGCGCCCCAGTCCCTTTTTGAACCAGGTGTTGCAAATCACCCTTTTGGGTCTGATCTCCCTGTGCTTCGGGGGTAGTCAAGGTGGGCTGTGCTCTATGTCCCAAACTCCGCCTTCTTTCCAGGTCCCAGTCCCTGCGCTTTATTGATACCACAGGAAACACAGTCCCACAGGTCGCTGCTTCCATGCTGCTGGGGGCTCCAGTGTGGGAAGTGGCGGCGCAGCCTTGGGTTGGCCACTTCCCCTCCTCCAGGGGTTGAGCTGGGGAAGGGGCGACACAGCCTTGGATCTGCAGCCTCCGCACCTCCCGGGTCAAGCGGGGC
>NW_027527545.1:6099-13043 GCF_008692635.1 Crocuta crocuta | reverse complement strand
CACCCCCCCCACCCCCTGGGGCAAGCGGGGGGGGGGGGGGGACCCGGAGCACAGCCTTGGATCGACCACCTCCACGCCACAGGGGATGTAAGCGGGAGAGCAGCGAGCAGATTCTCCTGGTGCCGTCTGGGACCGGGGGCCCCCAGTTCTAAGTCAGCACCCCAGCTAGAACTAAAAACACTCTCTTTCCAAGCTGAGGTTTTTCTCTTCTCCAGGGACAGTTCTATGAGCAGTTTTAGCCACTTTATCTTTAGCCACTCTATCTTTTCCCGATTCACTGAGGGTGCCTATGAGGGGGTTCCCTCCCCTCCCTCCACATCTCTGGTCCGGGTGCTCTTATCTTCCCCAGTTCACACTCGTACACCTATGAGGTTGCCTTCCCAGTGTTCTCTGTCTCTGTCTCTTCCCAAACTCCTGCAGCTCAGTGTCCTATGGCCTCAGGCCGTCTCTGTTTGGGAGATGGGTATGAGAGAAATGCACAGAGCTCCCTACTTCTCCGCCACCCTGCCTCTTGAGTTTTATTTCTTATACTTCAGTCTGTGATCCATTTGGATTCATGCTTGTAGATGGTGGCCAGAAGGGTTGGCTTCATCTTTAGGCATGTGGATATCCAGGTTTTCCATCATCATTTCTTGGAAAGGCTGTCCATTCTGCCAGTCTTGTCAAAAATCATTCAGTCATAATGTTTGAATTTATTTCTGGGCTCCCTCTTATTCCATTGAGTTCTATTTCTATTTCTGTTGTTGTTGAAAACAGATCATTTTGAAGTTATAATGTAGTAACCCTGAAAATCATATTTTCCTCTTTCCCTAGGCATTATTTTTATTGAAGTGTAATTTACACACAGTGTTATATTCATTTCAGGTGTACAATGAAATGTTTAAGTATTTTTTCAAATATTTTTATTTATTTCTAGGAGAGAGAGAGAGAGAGAGACACTGTGAGCAGGGGAGGGTCAGAGAGAGAGGGAGATACAGACTCTGAAACAAGCTCGAGGCTCCAAGCTGGCAGTCAGCACAGGGCCCGACGTGGGGCACGAACCCACAAACCGCGAGATCATGACCTAAACGAAAGTCGGACACTTAACCGACTAAGCCACCCAGGCGCCCCTAAGTATTTGTTTTTATCCCCAGGAGGGAATAAGTGTATTTTACTTATTTATCTACTCATTTATCTATCTATCTATCTATCTATCTATCTACCTACCTACCCACCTACATCGAAGTTAGTTAGCATATAGTGCAACATATGTTCTCATCCCAACAAGTGTCTTCCTTCATGTCCCTTACCCATTTATCCCATCCCCACAACCTTGTTTTCATATTACTTTTGCTTCTTTTCCAGTATGTTTATCTGTTTTATATCTTAAATTCCTCATATGAGTGAAGTCTTATGATATTTGTCTTTCTCTGACTGACTGATTTCACTTATCCTCTAGTTCTATCCGCATAGTTGAATATGGCAAGATTTCATTATTTTTTATTGCTGAGTAATACTCCATTGTATACGTATATACCACTTCTTTATCCATTCATATCAATGGTCATTTGGGCTCTTTCCATACTTTGGCTGTTGTTGATACCGCTGCTATAAACGTTGGGGTGCATGTGTCCTTCTGAAACAGGACACCTGTATCCCTTGGATAAATACCTAGTAGTGCAATTGCTGGCTCATAGGGTAGTTCTATTTGTAATTTTTTGAGGAACCTCCATACTGTTTTCCAGAGGGGCTGCATCAGTTTGCATTCCCACCCGCAGTGCAAAAGAGACCCTCTTTCCCTGCAGCCTTGGCAACATCTGTTGTTGTCTGAGTTGTTAGTTTTAGCCATTCTGATGGGTGTGAGGTGGTATCTCCTCGTGGTTTTGATTTGTGTTTTCTTTTTGATGAGTGCTGCTGAGCGTTTTTTCATGTGTCTGTTAGTATTATCTTTTTGCCATTTAAAAATGTCCATTCAATCCCTATTTTTCCATCTACAGTTTTCTTTGACTATTGTGATGACTGCATGATGGTGAGCCAAAAGAACAGGTGTGGATGGGAGAAAGAAGAGATTTAGGGGACACAGAATTCTCCAGACCAGAACCGAATAGTAACTATGGGAGACTCTGACTTATTAGTGAGAACCCCAAAAGACAGGGCACCTCCTTGTGGGATAAGAGAGTTAAATGGGATAAGAGACAATCAGGGAATGCCAAGTCTGTGTCCCCATCCCAACAGTGGGACAATTTGCATTCTTCTTTTCTCTCCTAGCTCCAGAGACCCAAGTCTCATAAGAGGAAGAAAGACAAAATAATATTTCATTAATGAGACTCATGGGAATTCATCCCCTACAACTATAGAAATTAAAATGCCTTTGCTGCACCAATGAGGTCGACTCTTGTATCCTCAGGTGATATGAGAAAATAGCTGTGTTCTCGAGCCTTCACGAGTGGGGCCATGTCTTNTGGATAAATACCTAGTAGTGCAATTGCTGGCTCATAGGGTAGTTCTATTTGTAATTTTTTGAGGAACCTCCATACTGTTTTCCAGAGGGGCTGCACCAGTTTGCATCCCCACCCGCAGTGCAAAAGAGACCCTCCTTCAGCAGCCTTGCCAATATCTGTTGTTGTCTGAGTTGTTAGTTTTAGCCATTCTGATGGATGTGAGGTGGTATCTCCTCGTGGTTTTGATTTGTGTTTTCTTTTTGATGAGTGCTGCTGAGCGTTTTTTCATGTGTCTGTTAGTATTATCTTTTTGCCATTTAAAAATGTCCATTGAATCCCTATTTTTCCATCTACAGTTTTCTTTGACTATTGTGATGACTGCATGATGGTGAGCCAAAAGAACAGGTGTGGATGGGAGAAAGAAGAGATTTAGGGGACACAGAATTCTCCAGACCAGAACCGAATAGTAACTATGGGAGACTCTGACTTATTAGTGAGAACCCCAAAAGACAGGGCACCTCCTTGTGGGATAAGAGAGTTAAATGGGATAAGAGACAATCAGGGAATGCCAAGTCTGTGTCCCCATCCCAACAGTGGGACAATTTGCATTCTTCTTTTCTCTCCTAGCTCCAGAGACCCAAGTCTCATAAGAGGAAGAAAGACAAAATAATATTTCATTAATGAGACTCATGGGAATTCATCCCCTACAACTATAGAAATTAAAATGCCTTTGCTGCACCAATGAGGTCGACTCTTGTATCCTCAGGTGATATGAGAAAAGTGGGGCCATGTCTTCTCCCTTCCCGGGGACGTAACTTCCAGCCGCATTAATCATTCATGGAAGAGACTGGGTCATTGATCTCATGCTGTCGTGTGCTAACATCCGGGTGAGCCACAGCCTCTTCAGAAGTGCCGGGGAAAGGTGTTATGGTGGGAGGGAAGTTGTATCGATAGTTCTTGGGGGGCATCAACAGGGACAATAAGTTAAGGAGAGTTTAGTGATGTCAAGCTCTGCCCCTTAAGGCTTTGATTGTGGAGGGAAGCACTCGACCGCCTCTCCCTGATCAGTCTCCTCCAGAGTTAGTGCTTCACCAATGGGCCTTCATGTCTCAACAGTCTTACCTCTGTTTTCTTTGCCAGTTCTTCCATTGGTGAGAGTGACAGTTTATCATTTTTGAACCATTTGTTAATTGCAGTCATTCAACAAACATTTTTTCAGCACTTTATATATGATAGACAGTACCATTTATTCTGTAAATAAATAAATGACCAAGACCGCGTTTCTTCCGTCAAGGTACTCCCTGTAGATAGAAAACGAGAAAGGTTAAAATAAATAAAAGTGATAATGTGAGGTTGCATTGAAATCTGGGGAAGTAGATCCCCCCCCAAATCGACCCTTTCCTTTAATTGCTTTTACAAAGAGGGCTCTTTCACCAGAGTTTGCGAAGGCTTCACAGAGAAGCTTATAGGTGCTGACACATTAAGGTGGTGTAGGCGTCTTCCCATGAGGACAAGGGGTGTGAGAAGTTCAGGAAGAACCAGCAGAGGAGGAAATTTAGAGATTAAATAGAGCAGAAGTTGTGCTGCTGGAATTAGACATGCTTCTTACTGTCTCACCAGCAGTCAGGGGCAGGGTCAGCAGGGTCTGCAAAATGAAGCCGCAGGAGCCTGGCTGGGGAGGCCACAGTCAAATTACCCAAGCATTTTACATTTTGGCTAGAGGGTTGAAGTTTAATTCTGAAACTAGGGAAGAGTAAGAGCAGGTTTTATGTCGGGACAGTATGAACAGATCTGGCCGATGGAAAAGTGACCTAGGTTATTGTGAGGAAAAACTGTTGCTGAGGTCAGAGTTTGAGTGGTAGTAAGGGATAGAAATAGTAACATGAGCGTGACACGGAGGCAGGAGAGGGGTATATGAGGGGGTGGAAATCGTGGGTACAGAAATGCAATGATTTTTTTCAGTCACTCAAATGTTTACTAGAAACAATGCAAATATCTTTTTTTTTTTTATTTAATTTTTGAGAGACAGAGATAGAGCATGAGTGGCAGGGCAGAGAGAGATAGAGGGAAAGACCAAATCCTAAGCAAGTTCCAGTCTCTGAGCTGTCAGCACAGAACCCGACACAGGGCCCAAACTCACAATCCACGAGATCATGACCTGAGCAGAAGTTGGACGCTTAACCAACTGAGCCACGGGGGTGATCCAATGCAAACATCTTATAGTCATCATTTTATTGAAAAATTTCAAAAACTTATATGTGGTATCATTATTTAATTTTACCAATGGAAAGAGTTACAGACAGTAGTGACACACACAGCACATAACAGAGCCTTAGGGACCTTCTCAGAATGCAGTGCTTCAAAAGACTTAATAATTTTAATTTTTAATCAACTTTAGTGTTTGAACAGTTGTACATTTAAAAAACAAACGTGCTATGATTTTTCAGGGGGTTCTCATGAGCCCCCTTCCCAGTTTCTGCTTTTATGAACATATCTTGTGTCTCACACAGGTTAATTTTTAAAAAAAATTTTTTAATGTTTAGTTTTGAGAAAAAGACAGAGCATGAGCAAGGGAAAGGTAGAGAGAGAGGGAGACACAGATCCAAAGCAGGTTTCAGGCTCTGAGCCATCAGCACAGAGCCTGATGCAGGGCTTGAACTTACAAACTGTGAGATCATGAGCTGAGACGAAGTCAGATGCTTAACTCACTGAGTCGGATGCTTAATTGACAGGTGCCCCACATGTCACTTTTAATCCTCATACCTGCTGAGCTTCCACACGCAGTGACTGTTTCTCAGAGCTTCATTTGGTCTTGAAGCAATTGATAGTTTTAAGGGTACTGATCAGGCATTCTGTAAAAACAAAAACAAAAACAAAAACAAAAAGCAACAACACAAAAAGCTTTTGGCCTTGCCTAATAATTCTTTTTCCCCCCCATAAGTAGACTGGGACTGTGGATANTGGGATCAGTTTCTTGATTTCTCTTTCTGTTGCTTCATTGTTTGCAGCCCCATCTTTAAGTAGTGGTATTTCTCTTCCACCTCCTTAAGAGTAGAATATTTCTGTAAATCATTGATTTTCTTCTGCAGTCGAGATTGTGTTTTCAGTATTTATTTTTCAGTTATTTACAGTACATACTCTGTGTTATAACCCAATACTAGTTTATTTTGTTGCTCACATTGTTTCAGCTTTGGCAATGGAGAGTCCTTCCATCAGGTGACATGTCCCTTTGGCCTGTCTCCATCATTCTTGGGTTTTGGGGGCAGCATTTCGTTATGTGTTACAGGAAAAGATGCTTCGGCTTCACCTTCAGCTTAATGTATTTTCCTGCAGAGCCCTACAGTCAGCCATTTCTGTAAGGAGCCTTGTATATTGTTTTAAATATTTTCAATGTTTATTTATTTCTGAGAGAGAGAGGCAGCCTGAGCAGGGGAGGGTCAGAGATAGAGGGAGACACAGGATCTGAAGCAGGCTCCAGGCTCTGAGCTATTAGCACAGAGCCTGATGCGGGGCTCAAACCGATGAACCATGAGATCATGACATGAGCTGAATTTGGTCGCTTAACCGGCTGAGCCACCCAGTCACTCCTGGTGACTTTTTTTTTTTTTAAATAAGATCACCTTCTTTTGAAGAGAAATAATATTACTCCTTGCATTCTAATTTTGATGCCTTTTATTTGGACCTTTTTCTTTTTCTTTTTTCTTTCTTTCTTTCTTTCTTTTTTTTTTTTTTTTTTGTTATTTGCTGTGTCTGGTATTTGCAATACCTACACTGCATAAAAGGTATAAAAGAAACATACTTGTCTTGCCTTGACTTAGAGGTCACTCTCAGTGTTTCACTATTAAGAATGATTTTACGCTTGGGTTTTCATATGTGGCCTGTTTCGTGTTGTGGAAGTTTCCTTCCATTCTTAGTTTCTCGAATGCTGCTACTCTTAAGGAATGCTCGATTTTTTCACCTTTTATTTCCCATTTGTTGAGATACTCATGTGCTTTTATCCTTCATTCTGTTAATGTGGTGTGTTACACTGAGGGAGTTTTATTAGCTAAACCCTTCTGGCCTTCCTGGAATAAATGCTCTTTGGTCATGATGCAGAATCCTTTTCTACACCATGATCCAGAGGCTGCATTGCTTGAATCGGTTCACATAAAACTTCCTTGGGAATATTGTTCTGTGCTTTTCCTTTCTTGCAATGTGTCTTTATGGCTTTGGTATCAGTGCAATCCTGACCGGATGGAATAAAGTCAGAAGTGTTTCCCCTTTGAGTTTTTTGGGAAGAGATTGAGAATGATTGATGTTAATTCTTCTATTTTGTGGGGTTCTATGACCCTTAGCCACAAGCACTCTACTGGAATGCCAGCATCACAAACTGCAGTTTTCCTAGGAGAAAGCAGCTCTTTGACTTATGGTGTAGCCTGTCCCCTCCTTTCTAAAAAGTTGTGTTTCAGCTACAAGAGTACACAGTACCACAATAATGGAGAACTCTGTCTCTCCCTGTCCACACTCGTGTGTGTGTGTGTGTGT
>NW_027527545.1:0-5639 GCF_008692635.1 Crocuta crocuta | reverse complement strand
TGATTTCTCTTTCTGTTGCTTCATTGTTTGCAGCCCCATCTTTAAGTAGTGGTATTTCTCTTCCACCTCCTTAAGAGTAGAATATTTCTGTAAATCATTGATTTTCTTCTGCAGTCGAGATTGTGTTTTCAGTATTTATTTTTCAGTTATTTACAGTACATACTCTGTGTTATAACCCAATACTAGTTTATTTTGTTGCTCACATTGTTTCAGCTTTGGCAATGGAGAGTCCTTCCATCAGGTGACATGTCCCTTTGGCCTGTCTCCATCATTCTTGGGTTTTGGGGGCAGCATTTCGTTATGTGTTACAGGAAAAGATGCTTCGGCTTCACCTTCAGCTTAATGTATTTTCCTGCAGAGCCCTACAGTCAGCCATTTCTGTAAGGAGCCTTGTATATTGTTTTAAATATTTTCAATGTTTATTTATTTCTGAGAGAGAGAGGCAGCCTGAGCAGGGGAGGGTCAGAGATAGAGGGAGANACTCTACTGGAATGCCAGCATCACAAACTGCAGTTTTCCTAGGAGAAAGCAGCTCTTTGACTTATGGTGTAGCCTGTCCCCTCCTTTCTAAAAAGTTGTGTTTCAGCTACAAGAGTACACAGTACCACAATAATGGAGAACTCTGTCTCTCCCTGTCCACACTCGTGTGTGTGTGTGTGTGTGTGTGTGTGTATGTAGCACAAGGAGAATTTATGAGTGAAGTACACATCCCTAGAGCATTTGTAGCAAGCTGGAGCTGTCTTATGCAATAGCAAATGCAGCATTTTGACCAACTGGAGACCTAGAGTAAAGGTAGAGAGAGAGACACAGAATTATGGAGGAATGAATTATGTTCCATTTGTAAACATTATATAAAGTGTATCCTGTTGTAGGCAGACATTGTATATACCACATACACATAAGAACAAGGAACTGTAGTGTGCATTGCCTTAGAATGTTTCCACAGGCAGGAGGCTTTGTTCTTCTCTCTCTTATTTGCATTTGACACTTACTCCCATTGGATACATGCTGTGCTCAAAACTTTCTCTTTGATGTTGCCTGATGGTTTTGAGCGAGGTCTTACCTCTAGGACTTTGCACATTCAATTTCTCTGCCTTCACTGGTCTTCTCAGTGTTATCTGCATGGTTCATATATCTCTTAGTTTTCCAGGTCGGACGCCCCTGATCAGATATGACACAATGGCAGATTTCTCTTCTACTGAGGCCTCCATTGACCTGAATTATTTTACTTGCTAGTTGTAACCATCAGCTGAAACATCACTTAATCCTTTATTAATATTCTATTCCTCCCTCAGACACACACACACACCACACACACAGACACACACACACACAGACACACACACACACCTAAAACTAAATCTTGTTATGGTCGAACACACATCACTACTTTTTGCAATGCTTTCAACGATACTTGTCACAAGGTATCTTGTCAAATTTTGTTGGGTTAAAAAAAAGGTTTTAGGAAATTAATGGAGTAGAACATTGTTTTGAATTAGTGTTTTGATTCAGAACAAGCAAAGCAAACAGTTTCAGCCTCACAGAAAACATGGAGCATTTCAGAGTCGCGGATATTTTCTGGTAAATATTCTAGATTGGTAGGGAATGTATAAGAACTAATGAATGCATCGTGTTGAAAACACAGCATTTCTCTTAATTCTGTGGTCACGCTGGTGCCTTTACACTGCCGTTGTCTCTGTTCTAGCCATTTTCATCAGTTACATGGAAGGAAGAAACCAAACCCGAGTTACAGAATTTATCCTGCTGGGACTCTCAGACGAGGTGGGGCTGCAGTCACTGCTCTTTTGGCTGTTCCTGTCCATGTACCTGGTCACCTTCACTGGGAACCTGCTCATCATCCTGGCCATTCTCACAGACTCCCGCCTCCACACACCCATGTACTTCTTCCTCTCCAACCTGTCCTTTTCAGACATCTGTTTCATCTCCACCACCGTCCCAAAGATGCTGCTGAACATCCAGACGCAGAGCAAAGTGATCACCTACGAAGGCTGCCTCAGCCAGATGTACTTTTTCATGCTTTTTGGAGTATTAGACACCTTCCTCTTGACAGTGATGGCCTATGACCGGTTTGTGGCCATCTGTCACCCACTGCACTACATGGTCATCATGAACCCCAAGTTCCGTGGCATCCTACTTCTGGGATCCTGGGTATTGTGTGTTCTTAACTCTCTATTACACGACTTAATGATTTTGCAACTCTCTTTTTGCACAGAGCTGGAAATCCTGCACTTTTTCTGTGAACTGAAGCAGGTGATCCAACTTGCTTGCTCTGATACGTTCCTCAATGACCTGGCCATGTACCTGACAAGTGGGCTTCTGGGTGTTGTTCCACTCACTGGCATCCTCTCCACTTACTCTAGAATTGTAACTTCCATTTTGAGAATTTCATCAGTGAAGGGCAAGTATAAAGCATTTTCCACGTGTGGGTCTCACCTCTCGGTGGTCTCTTTGTTCTATGGTACAAGCCTTGGTGTATATCTTAGTTCTACTGCTTCTCAAAACTCCAGAGCAAGTGCCATCGCCTCAGTGATGTTCACAGTGGTGACGCCCATGCCGAACCCCTTCATCTATGGTCTGCGGAACAGAGACATCAAGCAAGGCCTGAGAAAGCTCTTTAGCACAGAGACATTCTCTGCATAGAGGATTCTTTGTTTCAGGATAAACACTTGAGGAACAAGGCTTAAAACCCTAGAAGAGCTAGATCATGATATTTGTACCAGTTCATAGGCTGACAATCTGCGGTTTATCTTCCTACAGTACTCTTTCTTTAAAGTTTTTCATGCATCACAAGCAACTATTTGTCTGTAGCTTTTTAAAGTTTATTTATTTTGAGAAGGAGAGCAAGAATGAGTAGGGAGAAGCAGAGGGAGACTGATGGAATATCCCAAGCCGTGTCCATGCCGTCAGAGCAGAGCCTGGAGTGGGGCTCAGTGTCACAAATTGTGAGATCTTGACCTGAAACAAAATCAAGAGTTGGACGCTTATCTGACTGAGCCACTCCGGCCCCCTCTTCTGCATTTCTTTAAAACTGTTTAGACCTCTCATTAAATTCCATTGCATGTATATGTAGAAAAATTTTTCATGTGTGTTCATTTTTTGAGGGACATATATATATATATAGAGAGAGAGAGAGAGAGAGAGGGAGAGAATGAGAGAGAGAGAGAGAGAAAATGAGAGAGAGAATCAGAAGCAGGCTCTAGGCTCTGAGCAATTAGCACAGAGCCCATGCAGGGCCTAGACCCATGAATTCTAAGATCATAACATGAGCCTAAGTCAGACACTCAATCAGTTGAGCTACCCAGATGTCCCCATTGCATCGAGTTTTGAGGACATATACACAATTTAGCAAATTGTGTGCTTATCATGTGATAGGAGGATCATTGGAGTAAATGTGAAATGCTTCTTCTCTGGGTTGAAAGCAGGTATGTTTTAAAATATCTACTTTTGGAGGAAAAGCATTGAACATGTTTGAGGTTATATGCAAGTTTCCTGGGTTCTGACAATCTAACTTGGAAGGAGATCACGTCTAAAAGAGTGGAAGCACCTGGAACCCTGTGAGATTTGTTTATAGTAATCTACCTTCACAATGCAATGTCTCGTCTTCCCTCACACAGTCCAAAACATAAATTGTGAAGGTATGTGACTCCTGATGTTTCAGGCCTTGATTGTGTTATTTGTGATCATTTTCCCAGGGGTGGATTTTTTCTTTTCTTTTAATATTTTGGTAGGCAGCAACACTGTCTTGTGATTTCCCTCAGCACCTCCTACCATAATAGGCTCTTCACAGATCTGACACACAATGTGGCTACGCTGTCGCTTGTCACCGGCACCTTGCCTAATGCTCCATCCCAGAAATTAGGCAGTGATAGCAGGATACACTCATGGACCTAACCTGTGCTGTGTGAGACAGAGTAAGACGAGTGTCTCCTTATCACCTGGCCCCAGAGGCCCCCACTAGGACTATAACGCTTAATGGTCATTTCCTATCACCTGACTCATAGTTTTCCTGCTAAAAGTTCACAGGTCCTTTCAAACACTAGTATGCAGATAAATGTTCATTAAACTGTCTTTCAAAAAAAGAGACAAAAAGAAACAGGGAAAGCAAGAAGAAAGGAAGAACTTAAGAACAAAGGGATAAAGAAAGGAGCTTACTTGTAGCATTCGCCAGTTTCCACAGTATAAGTACTCTCATCTTGTCCAACATCATGGCACCAATTTTAGTTCAGAGCACAGTCCTCATGACCCATTATAAGCCAGGTAGTGCCACCACCTCAGAGCCTTTAGGTTGTGTAAGGAGCAAATTGTATAGTAATTGTTGCTGTTTCACAGCCTTCCATCAGGTGTGAATGGTTCCATCAGCTGGAGATCTGAGACTGTAAAGAGTCCCGGGACTGATAATCAGGTAGAGATTATGACCCTTCATTGTGATATTTAGGTCAGTGTTGTCTTCATGATTATTAGAGGTGGTTGCTTGTTTGTTTTTGTTTTTGTGTTGCTTGTTTTGTTAGTTAGACACACCAGTCATTAGTAAGCTGCCCATCTTTTTTTTTTTTTTTCTTGGAGACTCCATGATGAATATGTCATTTTCAAAAATCCCTGTGGCTCAACCAGTGTTGATGAGAATGATTAACTCTTATGCACTCTGAGTACCATACCTCGAATGATTTTGGATGGCCGATATGCCCTCTGGCAGTTCTGGAGGGGCTGAACTCAGGATAAAGGCATTTCAATCTCAACAGGTCCATAGTAAGTCTGTCATATGGGGGAGATGCTCTGTAGAGCTTGTGAACGAAGACATTATAGCCCTCCCCAAGCTATTTTTTTAAATTTAATTTAATTTAATTTAATTTTGTGTTTTTTTTTTTTCTAGGAGAGAGAGAGAGAGAGACAGCGTGAGCAGGGGAGGGTCAGAGAGAGGGAGTCACAGACTGAAACAGGCTCCAGGCTCTGAGCTGGCAGTCAGCACAGANAGCATTCAAGAGTCTCTCATGGTTTGCCTCCCTCCTTCTCCCTCACAATTTTCCCCCTTCTTCTCCCCCGCGTTCCTCCATTACGTTCCTCCTAATCCTCCTATACGTGCAAACATATGGTATTTGTCCTTCTCTGCCTGACTTATTTCGCTCAGCATCACACCCTCAAGGTCCANGGTCCATCCATGTTGCTACACATGGCCAGATGTCATTGTTTCTCATTGCCATGTAGTATTCCATGGTGTAGATAAACCACATCTCCTTGATCCATTCGTCCGTTGATGGACACTTAGGCCCTTTCCATGTTTTGGCTATTGTTGAGAGTGCTGCTATGAACATTGGGGTACGTGTGCCCCTATGCATCAGCATTCCTGAATCCCTTTCCCAAGCTACTTCTCAATGACCTTATAAATTTTATGTCCTCTGACCTCTTAGTTTGGGTCTACTTTGTGCTTGAGGTGTTGAATCACACAAGATAAACCCACCACAATGCCCTTGTCTCCTTGTACTTTGGATTCTTTCCTCCATATCATATTATACTATTCATGGTACTGAAAACCTTTTTTCCTTAAAGTTCATTTATTTACTTTGAGAGAGAAGAGAGCAAGCTGTGGAGGAGCAGAGAGAGGGATAGAGAGAAAATCCCAG
>NW_027527544.1:3070642-3070879 GCF_008692635.1 Crocuta crocuta | reverse complement strand
GTTGGGTATTTCTAGCCATCTGACACTTCCTGTGGCACTGGAAACGGACACCGCGGGCCGAAATCAATCCTTACGAGGTGTTGGATTCGGTTTTGCCAGCGAAATTGCTTGTGTGGAAGGCATTTTAATTGTCGGCCTCGGAGACTTCTGTACGTGGGCACTTGGAGAATACGTTTGCTTTTCGACCCTTCCCACTCCACCCCCGACCTGTTATCTGGTCTGGGCTTTGCAGTGTCT
>NW_027527544.1:3070318-3070497 GCF_008692635.1 Crocuta crocuta | reverse complement strand
TCCTTTGAGGCGCTGTCACCAGTAGGTGACTGAGAGTTAATTAGGAAGTGTTCTCCGGATCAATGGGCCGCACAGCTCATTAGCGATTCTCCCCAGCCCTTTGCAGGGCCGGCCGGGCCTCTGCCTCCCACACAGGCCGGGGCCCCCGCGGCCCGAGCTTCGGAGAGCGCCGCTGGGGT
>NW_027527544.1:3068208-3069982 GCF_008692635.1 Crocuta crocuta | reverse complement strand
TGGGCCTAGGGTTTTCCTTTCTCTTCTGTGCACGCGCGCTCACATCCTGGTGCTTTGGACTCGATTCTTCGACGAACCAAATGTAGCTGCTGGATGATCTGATTTGACCCAGGACTTCTCAGGGGGAGGGAGGTGTGAACACACACAGTGGGCACCCTCGCTTAAAGAACTGAGTTTGGGAGATGCAGATCTAGACCTCCGCGTCCCCAGAGAGAACTCATGGCAGACGATCTAGTGACGGGAGTTAAGCCGTGAGCTGTAGTGGGGTGGGACCTCTGACCAAGACCCTGCAGACCCGAGACCTGAGGCTGAAATGTCAGGCCAGTGTGGACAGGTATGCACTGGACACAGCATAGAGGTCCTTGGGTTGTCTGTATAAATAGACGCACTTTTAACCATGAACTTGGTGGCGAGTTAGGATGAGATATGTGCAGGCAGACAGCCTCTAAACAGGAGTTGGATAGCGATGTGTACAAGATCGATCATTCATATACACACACGGGGTCGATATTGAATCGGTCTAGAGATGTAAGGTAACTTTGCAGACGGGGGCCTACTTCCTTCCAGAGGTTGAAATTGGTGGGTGGGTAACCGTATACGTAAATAAATCATTAGTTAGCACACCCCTGTCTCCTTCATCCTCTTTCTTGTAGGGTTCACAGTCCGGGGGATCCTCTAGTTCTATTTAAACCCCAAGCCCATATTGGTGTAGCCTGGGAATGGGCCACATTCCTGACAAAGCAAGAATGTAAGTCGTGGAGAGGTGTAGGAGCTAGACAGGAATGCTCAGATTAAGATGTGAGCCTGGATGACAAGTGCTGAGACAAATCAAGACACTTGGGCTCCGATGCCCGCACGGAACAAGAGATACGGAGGAGATAAAGAACTGACCGAGAGGAATGTAAACATGGGTATGCAAATACAGACACCTATAGTGATATTCTAAGAGAAAATCTCAGACTCTGTTGAGCTGGAAACTGGGGCAGAATTTCTGTCCGGGAGTTCTGGAGACAAAAGCCCATTTAAAGGTGTGAAGAGGGTCACTTGGAAACACAAAAAGCATTCATATGCATACATCCATGCTTAGATACACAGGCTGAATGACAAAAAAGTCCTCGCTGCCTGACAGTAGACTTTCCTGCCGGGCAGGAGCTACGTGGGCACCGAAGTGTGGGCCGCACCGCCACCTTCCTGCACCCATTCACAGGCAAATCGTGTGCCGTTGGCTGGGAGGAAACTGGGGGCAAAGTGGCCAAGCTTAAGGGGGGGGTGGCCCTCACTCACTACTCTCGCTTCTGGTTATAGTTTCTTCCCCTCTGGAACAGGGGAGAGGGTATGTGTTGAGCAGGTAGGAGGATTTCTAAGAGATTTTGTGTTCTTGACCTTGAGTGGATGGAAGGTGGAGGAAAAGAGAGGAGTAGCGTTCAGCTCTGGGTCAGGAGGAATGGGTGGTGGCACTGCTCTGAAGTCCTGTCTGCTAATGTGGCTCTCAGCCTGGTGGACTGATAAAGATAGAACCGAAAGAAGTGCGAAGTTCGGCCTCTGGGAGGAATAAAGGGAAGGTGCGCTTTCATTTTGGTATGCTTTAGGGTTTTTTTTTTCTTTTCTTTTCCTTTTNCGGGGACGGCCTGCGTAGGGTGGATTAGCAGGCGCCTGTGTGACCCCAGACGCGCACGTAAACTAGGCTAGGGTTTGGCTTGCCCGCGGCGTCGATTTGCCGCGGTCCCTCTTTGTCTGAGCCCAGCCGGGAATTCCAGCTTTTATTGGGAAGACC
>NW_027527544.1:3061964-3068107 GCF_008692635.1 Crocuta crocuta | reverse complement strand
CCCCGGCGGTAGCCAAACCGCTTTCATCTGGAGCACTTGGCCCGAGACTTCCCCTGACCACCAGCCCGGCCCGACGGCTTTTGCTGGTTGTCCTCAACGTGTTCCTCTGCAAGGGATAGCTGACTTTGTGTTGGATGGGAATTAATGAACGATGCTCTTCCGCGATATTTCTGCAGAAGGCCCCCTTTCCCAGCACAAGCTCGTCTGTGCCTGTCTCCGGCCGAGGGTCTCGGAAGTGGGGGGTCCCCCATTTGGTTATTTTTTAGAGCAGTCTCTCCCCAAGCCACCCGGTGCCCCTCCGCACCCACGGGCTCGGCTCCCTGTGATTAGACTAGCGGGGAAGTCCGCTAGAAGATCCTGACAGCATAAAATATAATTTGTGATCTAAAAGACAGTTTCCAGTATAATCTCATTATGCACCACAGACTCCCGGTGTTATTTTGTGGAAGGCGGACAATGATCAATTTACATTGACCCGGGGCTGGGCGAGCTTTTAGATGGTAATTGCCATATTGATTTGCATGCAAAAAGGAGACCTGCTAAAATTAAAGACCGGAAGCTAAATTAAACTAAATTTATTGTCTAGGTGCAAANATCTGCCTCTTGGAAGAGAAACCGGTCCGGGGTCGGGAAGCCCGCAGGGGCAGCCGAGTGTCCGGTGCCCCTGCCCTTCCCGGTGGCCACGAAGCATAGCAGGAGATGGCCCTCAGCTGAGGAGCCTGTGTCGTCCGGTGTGGCGAGTTCCCGGAGCATCCGAAAGCCTGGGGCAGATCTGGAAATTGGGGATGGGGTGGCGTGGAGATGTTGGGTTCCCATCCCACACCCCCCCCATCTCTTCTGGGATGAGAAGTTGGGAAAATGAAAGATCCACCAGTTCCCAGCTTTTCCCCGGTCTTGGGCTTTTTGTGGGGACCCCTCCCCCTCCGGGAGTCCATTTAGGGCCCTGGGTCTTGCAAGCTACTTCCCTTTTAATTTCCTCCCCCATCCCACTTTGGTCCCTGAGGCTTTTCCTTAAAACCCTGGGAAAAATAGGTGTAGGCACTCTTTCCAAAGGGCTTTTGCTCTATCTAGATAATGTGATTTATTGCTTTATGTGGCAAAACTAGGGTGGCGGGCCCAGTTCTAGTACCAGGAGTCAGCGCTTTTTTGCAGAGACCTGGGAGCGGTGACCCACCTACCCCTGACTATTCTGGGCTCCTGGAGGAGGGGCAAGTGGAGCTTTGTTGAGAGCCCTGATCTCACACCAGGATACTCCAGTGTAGGGAGGTGTGTGGGACGTCGCGGGAAATTGGGAAAGACTTCACATGGGCCAAGAGATTACTGGGTGTAGGAGAAACTGGGTTCCAGGCTCCTTGTGGACCAAGTTGCGTAGGTGTTACACTCTCCCCTCCCCCCCCCACTCGAGTATGAGGGCCAAGGAAGCTTTCCGAAGTTCTTGGGGATTTCAGATGGCACAATTAGACCAATAATTGGCTCCTCTCCGCAACTCCAGGACTGAGTTTGACCGTGGCCCATTTTTACTAGCTGTGTGACCTTGGGGGCAAGTTATTTATGGCCTCTGAGCCTCAGTAAGTTTCTTCATTTGTAAGACTGGGAATAATTATCCACCTTTAGGATCAAAGAAGGCTACTTGGCACGTAGTAGGCCCCGAGGATTAGGGATTGCTTTGAATGACTGGTCTTGTTCCTTTGGGTCGCTCCATTCCCTGCTGTCCCTGCGAGCCCCAGAGACCTGCTCAGGCCGGTGTCCGGGGACCAACGACACAGGTTTTAAATTCCCCTCCCAAGGATATTCCTCTGGTGGGCCGGCCTCCCTCCGTGGGTTCCTCCTTTCTTTTGTTGCAGTTCTTTGCATTCTGCGCTTTAAAGGATTCCATATGAAAGGGCTTGGATTTTCCTCCCCCTAAGTGGGATCATTATATGGTTAGGAATTGATTCCAGAACCCGGTATCGAGGTGCTCTTTTTTGGCAAGCCTTCCAGTCCTTCTCTTTCAGGGGAGAGAGACCAGCCAGTGGCTGGAGGGGGAGAGACCTGGTTGGAAGAGGTGAGGGGGTGGCCTGCTGCAGAGGCCAGAGGTACTGTGGTTTGTTTGATAGGGATTAAGTCCGGATGTTACGAGGTCTCAGTGTGGTTTTCAATAAAGCCAGCCAGGGCTTGCTTCTTCTTCTTCTTCTTCTTTTCTTTTATCGATATGTATTTTAAAAAATTACCAGCATGAGAAGAAAACCAGACCTGTATGGATCCAGGCCGGTAGTAAGCTACTGTGATCAGGTTTCCTACTCGACTCCCAGAGGGGAAGTCAGCGTTTGATTGAAGCTACACTTGGTTCTTGACTCTCAGGGGATGCCTGCTCTGAAACAGGAGCCCTCCCTTTCTCTCCTCCTCTCCCCCCTCCTCCTCCCTCTTTTTCCCTTCTTCCCCTAAAAGCCTTTGTGCTGAAAGAGCTTCAGTAGGCACGAATCCCTGGTCCCTCTCTAAAGAATGCCTTCCAGCCTTTGCTGACATTGTTTTGTGAACAGTGGGTTTTACCAGGCCAGCAGTTTTCCCCCCCGCATCTTAGCTCACTATTTTAGAGGTAGAGTACGGCCAGGATGCTCCTAACTGCCACGATTTCCACGCTGCTGCTTTGCCAGGGCCCTGCCTGTAATCCGAAGACACCTTAACCTTTGCCCTGGATGCCCCCAGGAGGGGTGAAGGTGGGGAGAGCGGGGACAGGGGGTTGCTTGTTGAGAGTGTTTGTTTTCTCCGGGGCAGTGNCCTGAGTCATTCAGGACAGAATAAATGAAGTACAGAAATGCCCAAACTATGTAAATCCTGGAGTTGTCTGCCCGCCCATAAACACATGACAAGTGCCAAGGCATTTCCAGTCAAAACACCCGTGGAACCAGCAGCCTCCATCCTTTGTATTTATTATTTTATTAACAGCATTTTACACAGCATTTAACAAGCACGGCCTGCTTGCTTTGCGCCACGGCTCAGCCAACCAAGGGTTGGAAAACGGGATGGACGGGGATGGGCAGGAGTGGTCTCTCAGCTGTCTAGCTGGAGAACTCTCTTCCGACGGGTAAGGAGGAGTAGCGTGTGGGGTTTGTTTCCACTGGCCTGAAAGAGAAGACAACAAAAGTCATTCTTTGCAGGAAGAAGCNNNTATGTCTGGTCTGCGCTTGGATTCCAGAAGGTGAAACAGTATCATTTCAGGATACTCTGCCCATCAGTTACTGGCGATTTTCAAAGAATTAGTATTTGTCTGCTATCGTTAGTCTATATCCTGGTGGAAAGTTTATAACGAAAAGTAATGCCTTTCTTAAGTCATAAAATGAGCCTTGTATGATTATTTAATTAAAATCTATTTAAGGACCGATTAGGCGTGTAATTTGCGCTAATAATGACGATTATGGAAATGTTCGACTTAACCAAAAATCATAAAGGAGACATTTTGATCAGTGGGGCGGCCAGTAAGTATTCAGGGAGTTGGACAATTCTCGAAACCCGGGAGGCGCTGGGCCGCACGGGCCATGGGAAGTGCTGAGACCCAGAGAGCCCGTAGGCCTCCCTGCCCCGGACCCCCCAGCCCGGCCCGGGGCAGGCCGACCCACGCTTTGCTGAGCACAGAAACCGACCCTGGGAGTCTGAACAAANTGAACAACCTTTATTCCCAGCGGAGGAAGTGGGGGAGGGGCGCCTCCCCGAGCCACCGGGAGGCAAAAACTCTGGGAGAGGGCTGATAAACCGCACAGACGTCCCTGCGAAATGGCTGTGCTCTTTTGCTTTCACAATCGGCGGCGACCAACACACGCTGCCTTGGCTAGCCTTGGCTGGAGCCTGGCGGGGTGGGGGAAGAGGGGGGTCCCCTTGTTCCGGAGAAACCTGCCAGCTGCTGGGCTTGGTGCGAAGGCAGCGGAGGCAGACACAATGCTGCTGTTGTTGGTTTGATCTCTAACTGTGGATTGTTAGTCTGGCTTTAACTATGTGGTAAGGGGGGAATGTGAAGGCTGTTTACAGCGAGTGCAAATAATGTGACAGCTGTTGGTGCACGAGCAGCGCTGCGCCTCCTCGGCACTTACACAAAGCGTGCACTATGCAGGCCCGCGGAGAGCCGCAGAGGTGGCCGCCGCTCTCTNACCTCCTGGGCTTCCAGAATAGGGATGGAAGTGCAGTGTGTGTGTGTGTGTGTGTCGTGATTTAGGGAGCTTGCCACGCAGAGGTGGCCGGAGAAGGCCCACGGGGTCCCGGGTGTCACGCAGTCCAGAGAGGTTTGGCCAGGATCTGTGGACCTGGGTCCTCAGGTGGTGGTAGGCAGGGTTTTTAAGATTTGGGAAAGGAACTTTGAGCCCTTAGGCAAGCTTGTTGGAAACCATGNCGAAGTGCGAGTGGGGGAGGGGCAGAGAGAGAGGGAAGCACAGAATCCGAAGCAGGCTCCAGGCTCTGAGCTCTCAGCAGAGCCGGGCACGGGGCTCGAACCCACGGACCCATGAGACCAGGACCTGAGCCGGAGTCAGACGCTTAACAGACAGAGCCACCCAGGCGCCCCTCGCCTTCTGACTTTCAAGAGCACATTCGTTTTCAGCTGCAGGACNCAGATGCCCACCAGCCACAGGCCTTCCCCGTGTTCCTGGGCACCGGCCAGACACTGCCGGGAGGCGGGGAGGCGCTGGGGTGGAAGGGAGAGCAGTTAGTGGTGGCAGTCACCCCCTTGGCCACTCCTGGAGATGCCCCAAGCTGGGGCTGGCCCAAGCAGGTGGGTTCAGGACAGCCAGAAAGGTGGGCCTGCCTCTAGGCAATCCTGGGACAAACGGGGTGTCAAAATCCCCCCCCTCCCCATCCCAAGGTTGGAGCCTTCACAGCCCTGGCCCCTAGGGTTTGGAGGACCATTCAGAGCTGATTTAATTCTGTGTCTTGTCCTTCTCTCTGACTTTGGTCCCTGGGAGTACAGCCTCCAGGATATCTGCAAATTGAGTTCATTGCCCCCAGACCCCCCTCCCCAGGGCTACCCTCTCCGAGTTTCAACGTGGACTTCTCTCTCCAGTTGGGTTCCCCAGTGGGGAGCTGGGAGATGCTTCTGGAGTGATACATGAACTTCGGTGCCAGTTCTATAAATTGGTCTCTTTTTATGACGTGTGCCATTTTCTGTAGGAATGTTGCTTGCAAAACGAGTTTCGCCTTGGAGGAAAGGCGGANCTGGTTGGCTTTTTTTTTTTCCCCAAGCAAATGCAAATTAGAGAAAAATAATTTTCTTTCAACGATATGCAATGTATTAGTCACTTGTTATCGTGCTCCGAGGCAGGCCTCATTTGCGCGTCTGCCAGCTCGCTCACATCTGCTCGGTGCTGTTCGGGGCATTTTAACCTTGGCGGTGTCGTGTCTAGTCCTACGGATCAAGGAGGAGTAATTAAGCTCTGAACAGCTACAAAAATTCATGGGCCCCCATCTACACAGTAGTTGTTCCACAGCTTTGTTTGGGGTGTTCCGAGTTCCAGGATTGACTAGCAGGCGTGGGGTTTCTTTTGTTCCCTGGAAAGAAAGTGGGAGCCCCTCTCCTCCTCTGACCCTCACCCGCACCCCTCCCAGGACTCCCAGGCAGTGCACCAGGACTCGCAGGCAGCACGGAACCCGGGTGCCAATCACAGGACCCCGTGTATTATGCATCTTTTATGCGTAAAAAGTTCCTTTGTGCTTCCTGTGGACTCGTGATAGCTGTTGTTAATAGCCTTATGGTATAGCTTGTTCCTTAGGGTGGGGTGGGGGGGGAGCATTAAGTGTGTTTCATTCCTGCAAAACCCTGGTAGAGATTGCAGTGCGGTGACACCCCCTCTGGAGTTGTGACATGGATCGTTTGTTCTGAATTTGCCCCCAGGTTGTACAGACTCCCAAGTGGGGAACCCAACTCAGTAGGGATTAGGCCCAAGGAGGAGGGTTTGGGGGGAGGAGGAGGTAAGAGTGATTAATTGCATTCAGCCTCGTTCTCCTGTCCCTGGCGCAGACCTGTCCGGGGACACCAGCTTCCAAATGGGCCCTCTCTTGCCCACGTGGTGTGGTGTGTGGCACAACCGTGAAAGAAAGTGAAAGGAACAAAAAGCCGAGGCAGTGGCCTCCGTCGGTGTCAGGGGAGAAGGGGAGTGTGTGACGTTGGTCTAACGGCAGAG
>NW_027527544.1:3061780-3061933 GCF_008692635.1 Crocuta crocuta | reverse complement strand
CCCCCGGAGGCAATGGCCGTCGCTTCAAGTGTGCCAAGAGACAGTGCCTGGGCAAGCTGGAGCGCTCCTCCCCAACCCCCCACCCCTCCAACACCCTTGGAGGGCGGGAGGAGGACCCAGCAGGCCACCAACCTCAGCCACACCTCTGGAAGT
>NW_027527544.1:3058752-3061679 GCF_008692635.1 Crocuta crocuta | reverse complement strand
CACATCCGGGAGAGCTTTTTTTTCTCATCTTCTACCCCCACACAGCCCCCCTCCCCCTATCCTAAAATAGGCACTTCTTCACCCCTCCCTTCCTTAACACCAGGAGAGAAGTGCCGCTGTGCGTGACTCAGTCTGCTCTTGGAGCAGCCCCAGGAAGGGCTCCCGCGGGGTTCGCCTCGGGCTTTGATGAAATCCACACAACTCTGCTGAAGGTCACCCCTCCCTGGCCTGGCCCCCTCTGTGTCCCTGCCTCAGCCTTCCCGCTGCCACAGAGACATGGTGCGGCCATTCCGGGGTTGTGCCACAGTTCAGTGGGGTTAAAAACGTCGCCTATACTGGCTATTGCCGGGCAAGGCTCAAGTCCATAGTGCAGTTTAATTCTCTGGAAAACACGGTGCCAAATATTTACAGATGAGGAGACCAAGGTTGAAGAGGTTCAGCCACCTGCCCAGAGACACCCTGTGGATGAGGGTGGGAGCTGGGAAGCTGTGGTGTCTGCCTTCTTGCATGTTCTGTCCGGAGAACCAGCTATGACATAAGGGAGGCCCCTTCCCGCACAGAGGTCCCCAGCTCACGCTGTACCCCGGCTGGTCTCCCCGCTGCCAGCTCGGCCTCCTGACCCAGAAGCCCCCACAAACCGGCCCAGGCCTTCGTGGCCACTGGCCGGGTAACTGCCTGACGGAGGCTAGGGGTGCCCAATGAGATAGACCTTAGCAAGGGGGCACCGTTCATGCTTGCGTGGCGCGTGGGAATTGGGGTGGTTTGCTGGCGATGCTTTCCATTTTGTCCGTTAACTTGACGGGTGTGATGTGCGGACTTGAACCTATCACCGCTTCAAGGGCGGAGGCGGTAAAAGTGGCCTGGTGCCAGGAGGAACCCAGTGGAGAGAAAAGAGGGGTGCCAGGAGCGATCTGGTGCTGCCTCCCCTCCCCTGGCTCCTCCCAGTCTCTCATGGTCACTGTTCTTCTCTTTTCAACCTGCTGTTTGCTGTCCGCCAGGGTAAATTGCCTTTAAAGAAAAATCAGCAGCTCTCTCCTTTTTCTCAGTCCATCATGGTTTCATTACGGCACGAATGGGTCAAATGGTGGAGGTGGTGGGTGCCTCTCGGGGGACCCGTGCGCCCCCCTGTCTCGTCCGAGGCTTGGCAGTGCCCCTTCTCAGGGGTGCCAGCTCCTAATTTTGGTCCCTGTGACCTCTTCCGGCCAGTCGGGCCCTTTCCCCAGTGTCCAAGCCAAGCTTCGTTCTCTTAACCATCACCCTTGGCTTCCAGAGCAGATAANGCTCTGGGCTGTCACCCTGGGGCAGGGCCTCCTGCCAGGCAGGGCCGCTGTTCCCTGGCCCTTCCCACTTGGCCCCATGTTTGGCCAGGAACCTGAAGAGTTAAAAGTCTTTAGCTTGTTGCAATGAAATTATGGCTGGCAGTGGCGCCGCTGTTTGTTCAACAGACCTCCACTTTTAAACAGTTCACAAAAAGTTCATGGGGCAGCGAAAGATTATGTGTGTGTGTGTGTGTGTGTGTGTGTGTGTGTGTAGTCAGCAGGATCCAACAATGTGCCTCCCCCTCCCTTGTATCTATCTTCAGTGTTCAGCCTCCACCCTCTGCCCCCCACCCCCGACACTCCATCTGACCCCGTGCACGCGAAGCCACTTCATTCTGACGCCCGGTGTCACTGAAGTGTGCAGTGTTAATGTTGAAAACCCCACAGGAAGAGCCCGGGGTGGGGGTGGGGTTACAGCTCTGAAAGCACCCAGTTGCCCTGGGTGTCTGTAAATCTCATCCACCTTTCCGATAAGCGCCCGCCGCCCCTTCTCAAGAAAAGCCCTTTCAAGGGAAAGGGGTCACTGGCCCTCTTGGGGGAGGGGAGGAGCTGAAGAACGAAGATCTGAGACAGCACCCTTCCTGTTTCCTCGGTCAGGTGCTGGGAGGTCCTTGTCACAAGCCGGCTGCTAACCAAGGTGGGCAGGTGGTGGCTTGTCCCAGGGGAGGCCACTTAGGAAGGGCCTGGACAGCAGAAGACGAGGTCTCCTAGGCACACGCTGGCTTTTTGCTTGCCGCATCCTTGTCTTAGAGATTTGGTTGAGTGACTCTTTACCTTCCGGTGTGATTTCTGCGTTTCCTCAGGGGGCACAGCAAGAGGTGGCCTTTTGGCGAGGGGGTGGCATGGTGCCGTCCCACTGCTGCAGCCGGTGACCAGGGTGCTTGCACCAAGGAATGTGGCGCCACCTTCTATGTTAGGCCACCCAGAATGTCTTCCTTTTGTGAGAAGGGGCGGCAGGGGTGAGGGAGGGGACAGTCCCTTGAATGTGCCTTGTGGTCATCCCTGCACTAGTGGCGGCCTACCCCCAACTTGATTTGTATGGCTGTTAAGAAGGGAGACAGGCCCACAAACCCCTACAGAACCTTCTTTAAGACCCCAATTTGTCTTTTCCGGGCACGGCAGCTAGCCCGTTGGAAGCGCCTCTGTCTCAAGACAGAGACCCTTCCTAGACGAGCAGAGCCCTCAGAATCCCACCGGGCCTGCTGCAGCGGCGGATGTCGGCTCTTCCTCTCCTCCTCCTCCTCCTCTTCCTCCGGCTTCATTGTTGAGCTCCAACTCCGCGCCCAGTGTCTGTGTGTGTGGCTCGTGATGAACAGACGGTGTTCGATGTATAGGGGGCCGAAGGGGATAGTGGTGGACAAAAGGCCCAGTTAGGACAAAGAAATGCTGAAGGGTCGCCTAGCGCTGGCATCTGGAGTCAGGTCTCCCAGGTGCTCCCCTGCCTCCACCCGCGGTGACTCCCCGAAAGAGTCCCCGGACCCGATGCCTCCAGCCCAGCCGACCTGGCAGTCTGCTCCCAGTTCTCGAGTGTAAAAGCGAGCATTTGCATATTTTTCCCTGCTAACAAAGGAAATGTGTCGACTTAGGGAACATTTGGGCTCTCTGAAA
>NW_027527544.1:3058394-3058671 GCF_008692635.1 Crocuta crocuta | reverse complement strand
GAGAAAGAAAAGTTCCCCCGACGATCTGCACGCCAGTGACTCCGCACTCAGGTTCGGGTCCCATGTAGAGATGCCGTGGCCCGGCCCGGACAAGGGGATGGCGACGTGTTTGTGAGCGGGGGAATTGCCGAGGGCCATCGGTCCCAGGCATTAAAGGCTCCCCTACTTATTAACCCAGCATTTAACAGCAGGATATGGGCTGAAGCGCAGTCAAAAGAAACGGCTCAACCTCCAAAGAGCAATTAAAATCCTGCACGAGGATAAATCACGCGCCGTG
>NW_027527544.1:3048573-3058349 GCF_008692635.1 Crocuta crocuta | reverse complement strand
GAGTGGGCGCAAAATGGGGGGGGAGATCTCCCGCCTAGCTTAGCTGGCGGCCCTTGATTTACAGTTTTAACAGGCAACCCGGCTCAGCGAAGCATTGCCGCCCTTTAAAAGATTAGCCCCTAAAGCGGCCTTTCAGTGCACTTTCGTCCTTAATTTATTATTTCATATTTATGAAGGAGAATTAATCCCAGTCTATATGCTGCTTTAACTCTAAATGTCAGGAGTGTGGGCCCAGGTGGATCGGCATTCGATGTGCTTTTAAAACAAATAGTTTGCTCAGTAATAAACGGGGAGATAGCCACCCCTCACTTCATTTAAGCCCAGGGTCTCCCGGTGTCCTCTGTTGGAGCGGGGCCCTCGGCTCCCGGTCTCAATCACCCGACGGCTCTGTTCTGCTTCCTCATCCGTGATTTTGGAGCGTGGGGTAGGGGCAGCTAAGCACTGCTGCTTGTCAGTGGTTTTCATCTTGGGGATTGGGAAGTTGGCACCGAGCGCTTTCTTTATCGATGCTGTCTGATAACAAGTCCCAGGGCAGCCGCAGCAGCCGGGCACAGGTGTGCGGCTTTCTCGGGAGCCTGGAGCAGCTGGCGTTTGTATGATATTCGTGCGTGTCCCCCGTCATTTTGATAAAGGCAGTCAAATATGGCTTCATTATCACCATGGAAACCAGTGTCGTAGAGCCGGGTACCTAAACTTTGTTTGGGGAAAACTTTCGAAAGCCTGCCCTCGTGAGGAACACAGAAGTGATTGATGCGGCCAGCCGCGGGACTCCGGCCTTGGGTTTCTGCTTTGCTACTTGGCCGTTGGACTGCCTGACGTCTGTCCTCAGGTAGAACTTTAAAGGAAGGGCCCGCTCGCACGGCCGAGCTCAGAATGGCCTGCTTGGCCTGTCGGGAGAGCACATCGCGCACGATCTTAATTTCTGCGTCCTCCAACTTGGGGACGTGTTTGTGATTTTGCGTCCCTGCTGCACCCTGCCTCTCCTTTGTTTTCTCCCAGCCTGGTTGAATCACCATTTGGGGACAACTTTGAGTGTGGGCCATTGCTGAGGAATGTTTTTGTAAGGGCAGCTTGAAAAACGGAGTTCTTAGAAACTGGTCTCTTCCGGGACCATCTACCGAAGGATGCGTTAAGCAAGGAACGCTTTCACGAAGTTGGTGTGTCCTTTTAAATAGGAAAATTCCTGTAAATGATGGTGACGCTTCAAAGGCCAGACTGGAACTAAGGGAAGAGAATCCCTTGAACCACAACGTGGTAAGAGATTAATGGCTTCTGTTGACGTGCTATCTGAATATCCGTGATCTGTAATCAATCGTGCATTAATTTGCATGCCATTAAAGGGCTTTCTGGGGGGCGGGGCCTTCAGGGCAGGGCTGAGTCGAATGCGCCTTCTTCAGGATCAGGCCCTCACCCAAGCTCTTTCTGCTCGCCGCCTGGGCCCTTGCACTCCTTTTGACACGCTGGCCGAGTATGTCCGAGCCGCGCAGTGCCCGGTGCGATATGTGCCTCCCTTGTCTTGGATAAGCTGCGCGCCTCATCAGTGCTCCCTGGAGCTGGATACATTTCCAGCCTCCACAAGGAGACTCTTAGGGTTTACTTTTCCAGTAAAATATGAAATACAGAACCGTCTGCAGACAGCAGGGAGAGGAAGTCAAAAGACACAACCACAGTTTGACCCATGGCCTCTTTATTGATTTAGAAATGAGACCGCTAAAGTCCTCCTTCCCTGCTGTCCCGCTGAAGATTGTTTCTTGTTATGTTAAATAATAATGCTTCCCTACACCCAGCAAAAACAAAACAAAACAAAAACAAAAACACCCGGCAAGCACCACCCCGTCCCCAACCTAACAGCCCTGGGAGGCTCAGGTCCCCGACCCCCACGGGGGCGGGGCTAAGAGGGGTGGAGCTGTGGTCCTCTCCGTTGCAGCAGAGAAATTTTGCTGAGAAGGTGAATTNTGTCTTTTTAAACATTTCTGCCCAGATGTTAAGGCTGCTGTCACACTGAGCTAGTTGGTGGTTCCTCTTCGGGATGGGCCCTGCCGCTCTGAACAGGCCTCCCGGGTAACACCCATGTTCTGCTTCCTTAAAGGTGGATGCCGCCACAGCCCACAGGATCGATGGCCTGGCAGCGCTGAGCATGGACCGCACTGGCCTGATCCGGGAAGGGCTTCGCGTCCCTGGCAACATCGTCTACTCTAGCTTGTGCGGACTGGGCACCGAGAAAGGCCGGGAGGCTGCCACGAGCACGCTAGGTGGTCTTGGGTTCTCTTCTGAGAGAAATCCCGAAATGCAGTTCAAACCGAATACACCAGAGACCGTGGAGGCTTCCNCGCTGTATTCTCCGGTCTGCACCAATGGGGAGCGCTTTCTCTACCTGCCGCCGCCTCACTACGTCAGTCCCCACATCCCGTCGTCCCTGGCTTCGCCCATGAGGCTCTCGACACCTTCGGCCTCCCCAGCCATCCCACCGCTGGTCCACTGCGCAGACAAAAGCCTGCCCTGGAAGATCGGTGTCAGTCCCGGGAACCCCGTTGATTCCCACGCCTACCCCCACATCCAGAACAGTAAACAGCCTAGGGTGCCCTCCGCCAAGGCGGTCACCAGTGGCCTGCCCGGGGACGCAGCCCTCCTGTTGCCCCCTTCGCCCCGGCCTTCACCCCGAGTCCACCTTCCCTCCCAGCCCGCCGCAGACTCTTACTCCGAATTCCACAAGCACTATGCCAGGATCTCCACCTCACCGTCTGTCCTGTCCAAGCCGTACATGACGGTCAGCAGTGAGTTCCCCTCGGCCCGGCTCTCCAACAGCAAGTATCCTAAGACTCCGGAAGGGGCCGAAAGCGCCCAGCCGGTTCCTGGGCACCCCCGGAAAGCAGCGGGCCAAGACAGAAAAGACGGGGGCTCGCCGCCTCTGTTGGAGAAGCAGACGGTTACCAAAGACGTCACCGATAAGCCACTAGACTTGTCTGCTAAAGTGGTGGATGTAGATGCTTCCAAAGCTGACCACATGAAAAAGATGGCGCCCACGGTCCTCGTCCACAGCCGAGCTGGAGGCGGCTTAGTGCTCTCCGGAAGTGACATTCCGAAGGAAACCCTATCCCCTCCGGGAAGCGGCTGTGCTATCTATAGATCTGAAATCATTAGCACGGCTCCCTCGTCCTGGGTGGTGCCCGGGCCCAGCCCCAACGAAGAGAACAATGGCAAAAACATGCCGCCGAAAAACAAGGCCTTGGACTGGGCCATCCCCCAGCAGCGGAGCTCGTCGTGTCCCCGCATGGGCGGCACAGACGCCGTGGTCGCTAACGTGGCGGGCTCGGTATCGAGCGCGGGCCGCCCAGCCTCCGCATCGCCCGCCCCCAACGCCAATGCGGACGGCTGCAAGACGGGCAGGAGCTCCATGGACACCACGCCGTCGGTCATTCAGCACGTGGGCCAGCCCCCGACCACGCCGGCCAAGCACGGCGGCGGCGGCACCAGCAGCAAGGGTGCCAAGGCCGGCAACCCGGAGCCAAGCTTCAAAGCGAGCGAGAACGGGCTCCCCCCAAGCTCGATATTTCTGTCTCCGAGCGAGGCTTTCAGGTCCCCACCGATCCCCTACCCCAGGAGTTACCTCCCTTACCCGGCGCCTGAGGGCATCGCTATAAGCCCCCTCTCCTTACACGGCAAGGGACCTGTCTACCCTCACCCGGTTTTGCTGCCCAACGGCAGTCTCTTTCCTGGGCACCTCGCCCCAAAGCCTGGGCTGCCCTACGGGCTGCCCACAGGCCGCCCGGAGTTTGTCACCTACCAAGACGCACTGGGGTTGGGCATGGTGCATCCCATGTTGATACCTCACACTCCCATCGAGATCACTAAAGAAGAGAAGCCGGAGAGGAGGTCCCGCTCCCACGAGAGAGCCCGCTACGAGGACTCAACCCTCCGGAACCGGTTTTCCGAGATGCTGGATGGAGGCAGCACCAAGTTACACCCCGAAGTCCCAGCCGCCGACAAGAACCTAAAGCCGAGCCCCGGCTGGAGTCAAGGGAAGACTGTCGTCAAGAGCGACAAACTGGTCTACGTAGACCTTCTCCGCGAAGAGCCAGACGGTAAAACCGACGCCAGCGGGTCCAAGCCGGGCTTCGCGGCCGAGAGCGTGGGCCAGAGCGCCGAGCCCAGCAAGCCCCCGGCTGACCCGGCCCTGCAGCCGCACCGCGACTTCATCGCCCTGAGAGAGGAGTTGGGGCGCATCGGTGATTTCCACGAAGCTTACGCGTTCAAACAGGCCCCGGGCCAGTCGGTGTTCAGCTTAAGCAAGGAGAATGTTCCAGCGGGGACCAACAAGGAGAACCTGGGGATGCCGGTGGCGACTCCCTTCCTGGAGCCGACCCTGGGGGGCGACGGCCCTGCCGTGACTTTTGGGAAAAGCCAAGAGGATCCCAAACCGTTTTGCGTGGGCAGTGCCCCACCGAGTGTGGATGTCACCCCCACCTATACCAAAGATGGAGTGGACGAGGCCGAATCGAACGATGGCAAAGTCCTGAAACCGAAGCCATCTAAGCTGGCCAAGAGAATTGCCAACTCCGCCGGCTACGTGGGCGACCGATTCAAGTGTGTCACTACCGAACTATACGCTGACTCCAGCCAGCTCAGCCGGGAGNGGAGGACAATGGGAGGGCAGGATGCCAGTAAGATTTGGTTAATGGAGCTTATGGTAAATGTAAATGTATGAAATGTGTCCAGTAAGGGGACGTGAGCATGAGCGGTAGCCCTTAGGAGGTTGTGTGTCTGGATACTTTAAGTTATTCTGTAGATATTAAGGGAACTCCACCCAGCTGCTGCTAACAGAAGTTTTAATTGTTGCAAAGGATAATGTAGAGACTGCATGACGTTTGCCTATCAGTTGCTTTGATTTCTCTGCCATTACTGTATGTTAACAAATAGACCTAAAGGTGCTGCTTGAGAGTGCCTTGTGATACTTGGAGGTGTGGAGCAGCCGCNAAGTGATAGAGTATGTGTTTAACTTGCTAGTGAATGATAGATGTTGTATAGGCATTTCCTTAAGGTATTTTACTTTTCATTAAAAGATAAATAAAGCCAAATTGTTTTGCAATGTTAAGAAAAAAATTGGTTTATGCTTATAAAAATGGATGAAGTTATCTAAATGATCCATTGAGTGCCCATTTTAATTACATAGATGGAAGGATTACAAGAAGACAGTATTTTATGTCTCCCTGCTGCTTACTGTGAGGTCAGTTCTTCAAATTTTTATTACTAGAATCTTACATAAACCTTTTGAGTTAAATTTCATTTCCAAATATACAAAGGGAAGTTTGTGGGCCATGGTCGTCTTTATTCATTGTGCATTTTGTTTTCTCTTCTGTTGTGTTTTTGTTTTGTTCTCTTTGCGTTGTGTTTCTGTTTCGTTTTATTTACCTTCAAAAGAGAATGTGTCTATGCAGTGGTGTATGTATGGATATACATACACGGCGCATATATACCTATACACATATGGCTTTATGAATAAAGAATGTGCAATTACTTACGTATAGATACTCGTAAATTTTTTATCTATTACATTTTAAAATATCTCCGATTTATCGTAAATTGTGGTTGNGTGTTGTGTTTTTTTTTCCTCCCCCATCTCCGTTCTCTTTCTAGCGTGCAATGATGCGCTTCTCAGAGCTGGAGATGAAAGAGAGAGAAGGTGGCCACCCAACAGCCAAAGACTCCGAGGTGTGCAAATTCAGCCCCGCTGACTGGGAAAGGTTGAAAGGAAATCCGGACAAAAAGCCAAAGTCGGCCGCCCTGGAAGAGGCCATTGCCGACCAGAATGACAATGAGAGATGTAAGTAAACCCAGGCAGCCTAAAGTGCGGGTGCCGCGTCGGTGGGAACCGGGGATGCTGCTCCCAGGGCTGACAGAGGGGACAGGAAACGATTGCTTGGCAGAGAGGGGCCGCCCTTCCCGCCTGAGGGAGCCAAGGGCCGATTGTCCTTTGGAATGTGGTGGCATCCAGGAATGAGGCACCTACCGACGATTATTTCCTGGGACACCTCTCCTTTTCCAGAGAAACATCTGTCCTGTAGTCGGTAACAGCCTGATACGGTGTAAGCGCAGAATGGCAGCGGGAGACGTGAATGTGGCATGTATGTTTCGTTCTGTTTTGTAGCAGGTACAGATAGAGTTTCTTTTCTCTTCCTTTTTTTTTTTTNCAGTGGTTTTGTCAAAATGCGATGGAGAGGGAATGAAGGCACCATAGAGATGAGGTGACTCTTTTCTGCGTCGGGTTTGTTTGACACCATTAGATGTCGGCAGCACGATCCAAGGGCGTGGTGCAAACGAGAGCATTCTTCCCACCAGACAGAGGTGGCATTCTGTTTTGGAGGCCAAATGGAGAGAGAGCTTGTGCTTAGTCTGAACGGCTGGTCCCTGGCTGGGCTGGACTGTGTGTGGGCTTTGCTCACGAGACTCCCCTGGCTGATGAGATGCGTCGGTAGTGGAGAAGGCCTTTTTCCGGGTTTCTCAAACCTCACCGGTGATGGTGGATGAGGGCGTCTGGCTGAACGTCAAGGGGATGATCGGTGTAGAATCCTCGTGACGCGGGACAGTCAGAGATGGCGGGTGTGGGGCGCCTGGGTGGCTCAGTCGGTTAAGCGTCTGACTTTCGCTTAGGTCATGATCTCGCGGTTTGTGGGTTTGAGCCCCGCGTCGGGCTCTGTGCTNCTTACTTCCTGGGCATCTGAATGAGTTGGGGAGATTTTGGGGTCCAGGAGAGCGTGCTTCTCGCTGCCTAGGGCACAGCCCCCTCCTCCCTCCGCCCACCAGGCAGACTTGGGGTCAGACTGGCCTGTGGCCAGGTTTCTGGGTAGGCCACTCCAGGACTAGTTTGCTTTATGTTAGTGTCAAAGAAGGGAGTTTCCGTGGCTAGTCAGGGGTGGGTCCGGTCATGTACCTGGAGTGACAGTTCTGTACTCTTCCACCTCAGAGCATTGAGGGGGGAATACGGAGGGTCGGGAGCCACTCATGACTAAAGCAGCCAAGGGCGCCTTCCCCTTGGCTGATGCCCGCCCGGGGCACCTGGGGGACTTGCCTCATAAGACCGGCTCTTGGGGGAATCTCTCAGGGAGACCTTGTCGAAGTGGACAAGGCCAAGTTCATGGGTAGGTGCCTCTCTGAGGAGAGGGAAGTACCGGGGGAAGTTTATGTCCCTCCTCGTCTTTCCTGCGGAACCTAGAGACAGCTCTCGGTCTGGCCAATGGGGAGCAGCGGCCAGATGACTCTGAAAGGCCTCCCTTCTGCTCTCTGCAGAGTCCATCCGAGCTCTGACCAGTGTGGGTTTTGTTCCCGGAGCACCCAGGCCATGGGCCAGCAAGGCATCAGTCATCCCCGAGGGCAGGAGAGGGATAGAGGAAGGTGGGGAGTGGGGCTCACTCGTAAAGACTGGGGCGACGAAGGACGTGGGTCACCATCCCCAATCTTGTGGGGGACTTGCGGTTTGTGTTGGTCAAGAGGAGTAACTTGGAAAGGCCGTTGTCTTTGCCGCCACCTCCTCATCCAGGGGACAGCAGGCCCTGGATTCATTCAGCTGCAGATCAGTGGGCCTTCTTGTCCTGCTGGTGTCCAGGTCTCGAGCCCATGTGGCCTCAGGCCCCGCTCCACAGTTGGTTGTCTCCTAGCGTGTCTGGATCCGGGGCAGGGCTCTCGGGTGGGCAGGGGTGATGAAGACGGTACAGGATGCTTTCCAGATGCCTTCCCTCTTCCAAGGCAGCCCCTCACTCCTGCAGACCCCAGGAGCNGTGGCCTAAGAAGGGTGGATGAAATTGCAAACACGGTCAAGATTTTCATTTGCGCTTTATGGTAGTAGGCGTGTCTGAATTAAATTTGTACTTGAGACAGTCAACGGAGGCCTTGGGAGAATTCTCAAACTTGGACCTTTACTCACAGGAACCATCAGTGGCATTTCGAGGCGGTGGGAGGGACGAGGAGACATGGGTCCCTTCCCTCGTGAACTGGGAGTGACCTTCTCCCTTGCCAGCCATGTGGCTGGGGCAGACCCGGGACCTGCTCCGTGGCCACACGTGGGCGGGAACTGGAGGCAGCCTCGGTCAAAGGGCTTCACGAAACTTCTCCCTGGCCGAGCACCCGCGTGTCTGTGAACTAGGCTGAGTTTGGAACCGCGATTCCCCGTGATTCTTTGTGGAGGGTGTAAGTTTCCACAAGGTTAGCCTTTGCTTGAGGTGTTACAGTTATCTGCAGAGCAGGGGATTTCCGTCCTGGGGAACCCTCCCACCCTGTTTGGGGCTCACTGGTCCTGGCTCCGCGGTGGTGAGGGTGCTTTGTTGCCACGGTGACTTGTAAATGTTGCCATGGCGATGCCTCTTTGAGGTGGTTCTATGGCACAACCATGATAAATTATGGGATGTATGGTCTGTGAGTCACGTGGCCACGCTGCAGGGAGCAAGTGTTAAACCACGAACGACACAGCCACATTCACATCCGCTTAGATCAAATGGCCAAGAGCACATGCGGCCCCACTTTTAGAAGGGTTGAAAATAGCAGCGACAGTAGACCTGGTAGTTAGGACCGCTGTGTATGTAGCTCTCCATCGCCTTGGCTTACAAGGCTAATCCCGTGAGTTGTGGCTAGAATAATCTCATCGAGGAGCTCCAGGCAGGTCAGCTGTGTGACATGGCGCGTCTCCCCCATGGCTGGTGGCCATGTGTATCTAGGGCAGTNTCTTTTGCCAAACAGGGAAGAAAACAGCTCAACTATGTTGCACGGGTGGGTGATTTCAGGGAACCATGACTATAGCCGTGGAGGGTTCCTGATAGTTCAGGATGAGGGGCCGCAGACACGCCGTGGGGTCCCTGGGAACACGGCAGGAGGGGACTGTGTGAAAGGTCAGGTGCAGGGGTGCCATCTCCGGCTCCCCGTCCTGGTGGCTGAGGGAGAAGGCTCTTGCGCACCTGCAGGGTTGCTATCGCCCAGCGAGGAAGGGGAGGCGAGGTCTCAGTCGGTCACGGCCTGCCCACCGACGCGGTGAAAGGCCAGGGAGGGGAGACGGAACTGAGCCGTGCTGTGGGAAGTTCGCAGCCAGGGCGAACGCTTACGGAAAGCCCTCTCCCTGAGCGAGACGTGCCTGTGTAGCCGGATAGGGCCTGTCACAGATACAGGGGATTGCGAGACTTGCAGTTAAAATGTCAAACGTGCAAGTGGAATCTGAAGCACTCGGGGTGGAGAGAGGCTTAAACTGATCGGGGCACGTCCCAGGTCGCCTGCTAAGCGTCTGCCTGANAAATTAACTTTAAAATTGCACACAGCAGTTCTTAGCCCTTCTATGTGTACACTGATCCCCTGCTCCTCCCTCGGGGCTTTGGGGGAAGGCTCATTGGACCCGGAACGTCAAATGGTGTTAACCAGGAGGGCTTACATCCCGTCTGGCAAAGTGATATTTCCAGCCTTTCCCTTAGCTGGGCATGTCCTATTCCTGGAGCCCACCCATGGGGGGCAGCTGGCAGTAATATTCCCACTTTACAACTGAATGGGGGTCCCGTTGTACAGGAGCACTGTTAGCGCCAGAGCGATTAAGAGGGTCACAGCGAGGCAGGTGTGTGAGTCACAGCCTGTCCCCTTTGCTCGCCCAGGATGAACCCAGTCCGGAGGTCATCCCGGCTGCATTGCCCAGAAGCACGGGTCAGAGGCTCACACAGGCTCCCTGCTGCTGCCACTGAGCTTTGTACTGGGACACAATGTCGGGTCCTTCCACCATTGAGAGCACAGGCTAGCCAAGGCCAGGGAGA
>NW_027527544.1:3046506-3048522 GCF_008692635.1 Crocuta crocuta | reverse complement strand
AGTCCAGGGTGAAATCCCCCACACCCCCCCCAACTGCATGCCTCTGAATGCTGGCAATGCCCCCAAGGGAAGTCTGGTCAGGGGACCAGCTGGGCTGCTCAGGAGCGGGAGTGATATTTGAAGTGGCCTGGGCGAGGGATGGAGGAGGAATGAGGTCAGCAAATGACGAGTGTGTTTATGACTTCATGTGGAAATGGACTTGAGCCGTTCTGCTCAGTGCTACTGCCGAAATACCAAACACCCCGCTCCTTCACATCACAGTGATGGTTATGGAGCTATTTGTGTACTAGAAGAAACGGGACCAAAGCAGTCGATGAGCCGTTTCTTAGGCTAGAGCAAAAGCGGCGCGAGATGTGGGGCTGAGCCGATTTAAGGGAAGGCCTCAAGTCCATGCTAGATTGAGCAGAAGGAGCCCACGAGGCATGGAATGCGCTGGAGAGAGCAGGACTCACCTGATGCCGAAGGCGGTGGAGCCTTGCTTTGCGTTTGCAATGTCCTTAGATGCTTGCGCGTGAAGGAAGGCATGAAAGGCGTGCCAGGTCGGGTCCCCGTGGGTGTGCGTGGTGTCACCGAGGCGTTGGAGTAAAACACTACACTTTTTTGCTCCGTGGATATCAGAAAGACCAAGGGAAGCGTAGTAATCAGGTCGAGTTCTTTGAAATTGCCGTTGACCCTTCTGGGGCACCTGGGTGGCTCAGTTGGTTAAGCGTCTGACTTCGGCTCAGGTCATGATCACATAGTGCATGAGTTCGAGCCCCGCGTCGGTCTCCTCGCTGACTGCTCGGAGCTTGCTTGGGATCCTCTCTTCCTCTCTGCCCTTCCCCCACTCTCTCTCAAAATAAACAAACTTAAAAAAAGAAGGAAAGAAAGAACTTGCCTTTGACTCATGTGTGCACACCAGGAGACCTCTCCTTGGCTTCCCCAGGCTCGTCTTTCCAGCGCCCTTGGTCCCCCAGCCCTTCTGCCTGCCACACACGCCTTCCCCAACCCTCTCTCCTCCCCGGGTCCCCTGTTGACCCAAGGGAAGATTGACGCTGTCCCTTCTGCAGATGACGTGGAAGCGCTGTTTGTTCTCTTTATTACATAGCTTTCCTTTGATTTCAAAACCATGCCTTCAGCAAATGATTCCGGAGAGATTTCTTCGGTCAGGCCTGGCTTGGTTGGATCTTGCTGCGGGGTCACCTGCTCCCCCCCACCCCCCACCGCGGGCCAGGGCCCTGTGAGGGACCTAAGCATTATCGAAGTTGTGGGGATGCCTCATCCCCCGATTCTCTTTGTGGCCCAGCTATAAAAAGGTAGAAGGCTGAGTGTGGTATACGCCTCCCTTTCTGCCTTAACTGCTCGCGGGCGTCAGCTGCCCTTCTTTCTGAGACGGTGTGTTTCTGCCGGTTTTGTGTTTCCGGTGCCCAGGGCCCCCGGTCTTCCGAAGAATGGTCTGTCGGTGGCCGATTACCATGGGCGTGGAGGTCCTGCCTTCCCGTGGTGACCTCTGGGGCCTTCATTCCTTGTATCCTTCTCTCCCGTCCACCAGGCGAGTACAGTGCTGGAAACAAACACGACCCCTTTGAACCTCCAGAGGACAAAGATCTTCCCGTGGAGAAATACTTCGTGGACAGGCCGCCTGTGAGCGAGCCCCCCGCTGACCAAGCGGCTGGGGACCTGCCGCACAGCCCCTCCCTCCGGCTGGACAGAAAGCGCAAAGTTTCAGGTGACAGCACCCATGCCGAGGCGGCAGCGGAAGAGCTGCCGGAGGACCCGCTGCTGAAAGCCAAGCGAAGACGGGTCTCCAAAGGTGAGCTCGGTCGGCTTCGGCCACCTGTGTGCATGCAGCCAGAGGCGCGCGGCCCGCCCCCTCCGCAGGGCGCCCAGGGGAGGGGGTCCCAGGTCGGAGCAGTGGAGGCCCCCCGCCCCCACCCTGGAGCCCTGGGGAGGCTGCCCACCCTTGCCCCAAAGCCAGGTGCAGGAGCTCAAGCCCCAGATGGCCAAAGATGAACAGGTCCCCTCCCGAGACTTCGA
>NW_027527544.1:3045503-3046397 GCF_008692635.1 Crocuta crocuta | reverse complement strand
CCCAGGAAGCTTTTTGATTAATTTGTAGTTATTTCTCCATTAGATGACTGGCCTGAGAGGGAAATGACAAACAGTTCCTCTAACTACTTAGAAGACCCACATTATAGTGAGCTGACCAACCTGAAGGTGTGCATTGAATTAACAGGGCTCCATCCTAAAAAGCAACGCCACTTGCTGCACCTTAGAGAACGGTGGGAGCAGCAGGTGTCGGCAGCAGAGAGCAAACCTGGCCGGCAGGGCAGGAAGGAAGTGACCCAGGTAGTGCAGCCTGAGGTCACTGCCCAGGGCAATAACACCCCCGAAGAGAAACCGGGCAGAAAAAGGGCAGAGGCCAAAGGCAACAGAAGCTGGTCGGAGGAGTCCCTCAAATCCAGCGACAACGAACAAGGTACGCAGAGACCACCCCGTGACCGCCCACCCCGCTCCTGGAGGGTGGGTCCCCTGCCTGGGAAAGGGCGCCGTAGGAACGACTCACTGGGGTGTGACTGGCGGGGAGTTCTCTCGGGACGTTCTTCCAGCCTTCCCCTGTCCCTGGGGAGTATACACTGAGGAGCTCAGGGGGGTGGCTGCTGCACCTGGCCCAGGGCCGGGCGGGAAGGGCAATTCTGGGTGGACCCCGCGCCCGGGTCTCAGCCTCAGACTGAGCACCCAGCCCCACCCCCACCCCCGAGGCTGGAGGGAGGGAGATCGGGAAAGGCCGGCTTCTGCCCTCCTGTCCCGGCCGTCTGGAGAAACTTGCCGCTTGGTGCTTTGTGGGTTAACCTATTTGCCGTTTGAATGTGGGATAATTAAAATATTAATGCTTTGGAAACATAATTGGTATATCTTTAAAAACTGTAGCCGCTCCAGTGATCAGTGCTAACAATGGGCTTTTCTTTCCACACCAGCTACAAC
>NW_027527544.1:3044747-3045407 GCF_008692635.1 Crocuta crocuta | reverse complement strand
TGTAACGCCTGCTTCTTCTCCCCCTCCCTCCTTCCCGCCCGCCACCCCCTCCGGATTTAGGCTTGCCTGTGTTCTCCGGCTCTCCGCCCATGAAGAGCCTTTCATCCACCAATGCAAGCGGCAAAAGGCAGCCTCCGCCAAGCTGCGCGCCAGCCTCGAGGCCGCCTGCCAAACAGCAGAAAATTAAAGAAAGCCAGAAGACAGATGTGCCGTGCACAGACGAAGAAGAGGATTGCCAGGCCGCCTCCCTGCTGCAGAAATACACCGACAACAGCGAGAAACCATCCGGGAAGAGACTGTGCAAAACCAAGCATTTGATCCCTCCAGAGCCCAGGCAGGGCTTGGCGCTGCCCGGAGACTACTATGTGGAGAACACTGATGGCAAGGTACCTCTTGCCCCCTGCCCCCCGCTGGGCCTCTGACGGCACATCCCGCCTGCCCGGCTTCTCTGCTCCCGGCTCTCCTCCCGCAATGTCACTCGCTCATCTTAGGAGCCATGTCTCCCGGGTGGTGGTGAAGTTTCCAACTAGTTACGAATGAAACCCTTCTCTCCCCCACCGCCCTGCGCAGCCCCCCCAAACCAAAGAAAAGGGAAAAGTGCTCCCCCCACACACACTCAGGTGTGTAACTTGTGGGGAGGAGGGGAAGAGAGGCGGGGGG
>NW_027527544.1:3044391-3044566 GCF_008692635.1 Crocuta crocuta | reverse complement strand
AGTACGACCTGTCACCAGCCAAGCAGGACCAGAAGCCCTTCGACCGTCTGCAGCAACTGCTGCCGGCTTCCCAGTCCTCGCAGCTGCCACGCTCAAGCTCCCCTCCAGAGACCACCCAGTCGCGCCCGATGCCTCCGGAAGCACGGAGACTTATCGTCAATAAGAACGCCGGCGA
>NW_027527544.1:3039693-3044297 GCF_008692635.1 Crocuta crocuta | reverse complement strand
CTGTGCCTTAGACTCGCTGCCCCCTCCCCCACCCTGCCCCTCTCCAAGACTGGCTCCCCGTGGAGCTGCCCTCGGAGATAGATGACCCGCTCTGCCCTGTGCGGCTCCCCCACCACACTTGTCAGATGAAATTGTGATGTAATAGCCCACAGGGCAAAGGCATTTTTTATGCCGGCATCAGCCCTCTGGGAGTTGAACGGTGAAAATAAAATGGGGCTCAGCAGGCGGAGTGTGGAGTGTGGACGAGGGCCGCGGTGGCGGGGGCCTCGTGGGATGTGCCGGAGTCCTGGCCCCCACACCCTGCCCAGCCAGCTCTGTGTCCCCCTCCGCTGGTGTGGAGAGCCCTCGTCGGGGTGACCGCCTTGACCCTAAGCCAGGCCGTCCCCTGCCCCGTTTGTTCGATGGTTAATTGTGTGGTCATTTGTACCGCCGTGTCTTTTCTGGAGGTGTCCCGATTACCTGGAGAGAGCTCCCTGGGATGGTTTTTAGTGAGGGAGGGTGAAATCCACGTGGCAGCCGGCTGGTTTTCAGTGAGCTCAGACCTACATACGGTACATGACGCCCAGCTAGCAGCAGTTGAGGAAAAGCACTTGGGCTTCCGGCCAACACCTGATGACCTCACCTTTGATCTTGCCATTTCCACCAGTCTCCCTTTGGGACCGGAGACCTCAGCGACCCTCATTGGTCCCCTGAGCACGTTTCCACTTCGGTTTTTGCGGAACCGTCAGGCCCGAGGCCTGGACCAAGGAGCACTCACTTGATCTAGACATTTGTAAGCCACCTAACGGGCCTTCGATGGCACGTGAAGCCTTAGAAGCATTTATGTCAGGACCACCGGGGTTTTCTTCTTCCCCCTTCACCTGTAAAGTTCAATGTGTAATTTGCACCGATCGGCAGTTTGGATGCTGAACACTTAGCTACCGGATTTTAACTGCCAACTTTCTAGGATTTCTTTAGGCCGGACTTAAAACGTTGCAACGATGGCCAGTGAGAGCTGGTGGGGCCAAATCTTTGAAAGGTGAAGGACAGTTTGTTTAACCCTGTAAAGGTGTGTTTCGCAGAAGGCACTGACTCGGGAAGGTCTTCGTGAAGTCAGTCATGACCATTGTCACTTTCTGCTTAGCTGGACATACTATGTGTGATAAAAAGGTTGTTTAGGATTTGCATTGTGTTTATCTGGTTCTTAAGGTTTAGAAACCCCCTCCGTGGGGCGCCTGGNACCAGGCGCCTGGCCAGAGACACCCAGACCTTTCTCTCCCGATATGAAGGTTTCTGTTTCTTAGGCTGAAATGCCAACGTGCAACCGCGTGCTTGTGCGTTTAGTGGTGATGGTTAAATTTTCTATGAATTGAATAAATCATGTTTTTAAAAAAGTTAATGAGGCATTTAATTAATTAACAATGTCGGGTTTATGGCCTTTATGGTTACATTTTGCGGTTAATGGCATACGGCTTATAGCCGCTTAACAGAGAATTGTCCAACAAAAACAGTTTGATTTTGTTTGGAAATGGATGGGCTGCTCTTCAAACACTCCCATTTCTAGTGCAGAAAGTAAACCAAGCGCCGAATTGGGGACACCCAATCGCCCGGCCTCTCTCAACCATTGTCTCTGTTGGCGACAGCGGTGGCCAGTCTAGAGGCCACCGCCGTCCCGGCCACGAGCACGCAGTTAGCCCGCTTGACCCCCCCAACAGACAGGGCCTTCTCAGCCTTCCCAGCTGACCTGGTACCAAGAGGCTGGAGCTATCGGTCTAGTGCGTCATGTTGATTGAACTTGGGCTCCAGCCTCTCTGGGACGTCTGTTTCGAAACCCGAGTGTTGAACGAAAATAGTACCACCTTCCCTTCCTGATGTCTGCTAGGTGACCGAGGGGTAGCAGGTGACCTGCTCCTTTGAGGAACAGGAGAAGTCCTTTGCAAATAGCGGCAGCCCCACAGCTCAGTTAGGGCTGCCCATGTCAGAGTCCAGCCTGGCCGCCAGGCTACTACTGCCTTCCCCGCCACCCTCCGGGAAAAGAGAGTTGACTCACCCATCAGCTCCGTCCTTTCGTTTCCAGGTACCCTCGAATCAGCCCGGTAGCAGTGAGTTTCCAGGTGAAGGCTGTAATTGTCAGAGCAAATAAACCCCAGGTTGATAGGACACCAGTAAGGCCGCCGAGACCCGGGCAAATTGATCCGTGCACGGCGGTCGGTGGTGCTCAGGCCTGATCCCAGAGCCAGAGCCACGTGATGGGGCCTCTCCCTGGCCGGGGCACACAACTCATTAGCTTGCAGCCGTCCACTCGAGGCTGGCCGGCGAGGGCCTGCTAAAAAGAGCAGCAGCTTCATGCGGTATCCTGGATACGAGGGCTCGGGGCAGGTGGCCTGGGAACCCAGAGGATTGTGGGCTTGCCGGCAGGTTAGGATCTGAACGAAGACGCGCATTTGTTATGGTCATGCCTTCTTTCTTCCTCCGCCTGTTTTGGAAGGGAGCTGCCTCGGTCACCTGAAGCAGCAGGGCCCCAATGGCCCGGTGTACCCGCGTGGGAGATTTAGGTCCCCGGGGCGAGCGTATGGAACATTCCGGAGGAAGCGGTCACTTTTGATGGATGGGCCCTAGAAAGGGCGCAAGAGGCTTTCAGGTCCCACCCTACATCTGTAGGCGGCCGGGATGACCCCTGTTTGAGGTTTAACAGATGAGTTATTTCAAAGTTGTCCCAGGGAGGCCCGCTCTGACCCCGGCCGCCTCCCCCCGGCTCTCGGAACCAGACAGCTCTCTGCTGGGCACGACTTGTAGGAAGACAGCGGAGTGTGTTTTCTGGTGGCAAGTGCTGTTCCGGGTGTTTGAAAACTTTCTTAATCAAGGTAATAAAACATTGAATAAATTACTGCTCTGCTTACCGGGAGCGGTTCATATTAATATTTTAATACACCAAAGAAGTCAGATTCATAACAGTGATTCTAATGCAAACCATTGACACAGAATACCTTCCGAGAAGGGGGAAGGGTAGGCTTGTTTTATTTAGTTCTTGAGAGGAGGAGGCGGCAGCGTACCGTGTTCAGATGCACATTGCTCACTTCAGCAAATCCGTAAATGTTGTACGATTCTGCTCCGAGTGGGGCGGAGCCAGGCAAACTAGAGGGTGGGGTCGTTTGAAGAATTTCATGTCCTTTCTTGATGTTGACGTTGACCGTGGTGCAAAGGGAGAGTGTCTCTTCTCCCCTGCTTACCCCGCAAGCAGCAGCGTGGGAGGGCCTGGCTCACCTACCCTGCCATCCCTCCCTCTCTACGTGAAGGAATGTTCTCCGGCCGATTTAATCTCTAGGCGTCGGTCGTCCGCGCTTTCATCTAGCCTGGCGCTGTTCTCCACTACCACCTACTGAATGGGCCCGCTCGGTCTTCACTGCACGTGCCCTTGTCCCTCTCGGGCCCAGGGGTGTACGCCTTTGAAAGAAGGCACTGCCGGGCCACGGAGAGGTCACCCTTTCAAAGTTCAGTGTGCGGTGACAGATGACGGCACCCCTCTCCCCCTCTCCCCACAGGAAGTGGTCTTGTACTGCCTGGAGAACAAGATTTGTGACGTGAACCATCGAGACAACGCGGGGTACTGCGCCCTGCATGAAGCCTGTGCGAGGGGCTGGCTCAACATTGTGCGACACCTCCTGGAATACGGTGCGGACGTCAACTGCAGTGCCCAGGATGGAACCAGGTCAGTGGCAGTGGTGCGCAGGGCATGTGGAAAACCTCCGAAGGAAGGGTGGAGAGTGAGACATAAGCACGCTGATGGCAGAGTCCTAGAATGGAGTTGAACAGACCTTTGTGGCAACCGTAGCTAGAACTTTTAACAGTTAAGAACGTTCCCGTGGACAGAAGTCAGTGAAAATGTCGGCGTGTGCGTGAATAATTGGGGGTGTTGCCTTTTTTAAGACCCTGGACTTACCACTTACCGTCAGCAGCTTTTCTTAATGTTTGTTTTATTTTTGAGAGACAGCGAAAGCGGGGCAGGGGCAGATAGAGAGGGGGACAGAGGATCCCAAGCAGGCTCTGCGCTGAGAGCAGAGAGCCCGATGCGGGCCTCTAACTCATGAACTGTGAGATCATGACCTGAGCCGAAGTCGGACGCCCCATGTCCACATCTGTTAAAGCACTGTATTTAAAATACACGTGAGTTGGGGCGCCTGGGTGGCTTAGTCGGTTAAGCGTCCGACTTTTGCTTGGGTCATGATCTCGCAGTTCATGGGTTCAAGCCCCGCGTCGGGCTCTGTGCTGACTGCCAGCTCAGAGCCTGGAGCCTGTTTCAGAGTCTGTGACTCCCTCTCTCTCTGACTCTCCCCTGCTCATGCTGTCTCTATCTCTCTCCTAGAAATAAATAAAACATTAAAAAAATAAAATAAAATACAGGTGAATTGAAAGTCCCAGGAATACAGACAGACAGCGGCCGTCCCCTATCCTGTCCTTGACCTCGGTTTGTTATTCAGAGGTCTGAGTCAGCCCAAGCGTCTTCCTGGTTGTGGACGTGGGATGCCACCAGGAGGCGGGGCATAGGGCTTCCCTGACAGGCATAAAATTAGCAAAACTGAAGGGTGTTTGGCATTTCGTGGTTTCCAAATAGCATTCCCTCAGGA
>NW_027527544.1:3037844-3039654 GCF_008692635.1 Crocuta crocuta | reverse complement strand
GGACTGCCCCACCCCAGGGTCTCACTCCAGGGACTCTGCTTCCGGGCCAGAGGCTTGATCGTTGATCTCTAAGCTGCAGACATGCGCCGTTCAGGAAAGGCTCCGATTTGTACCTCGTTTCTTTTTTAAAAAAGGAGTAGTCTTGGGCCACCCAGGTGGCTCAGTCGGTTAAACGTGTCCGACTTCGGCTCAGGTCATGATCTTGCAGTTGATGGGTTCGAACCCCGCGTCGGGCTCTGTGCTGATAGCTCAGANGAATTGCTTGGTGTTTTGGCTTCCATAATGGCGCGATGTTTTTCCCCCCTATAAACTCTTTTTTTCCAGTCTGGCACTACTTAACTTGATTGAAAATGGTTTCCTTTGGGCTTGAGTTCCTCCTTGGGTCCTGGATTAGAAATAGACTTGCATTTGAGAATAAGGCCTGAAGTTTGTGCCTTCACTTGCCTCGTAAGGGGTTAAGTATACGAGTCACAACAGAGTAGTTCGTTGCTGGACCTTGGGCCACTCGCGGGGCCTCAGCTTTCCTCTCCAGAGTGGCCGCTGCGGTGCACGCCTCCTTGGTGAAGTCGCGTGCCCTGGAAGCTCGGCCGCCGCGCATCCGATTCTGCCTGTAATCAGAGGCACGCCCCCCCATGTAACCCCGCCACGTGTCTCTCCTAGGCCTCTGCACGATGCCGTTGAGAACGATCATTTGGAAATCGTCCGTTTGCTCCTCTCCTATGGTGCTGACCCCACTTTGGCTACGTACTCAGGTAGAACCATCATGAAGATGACCCACAGCGAACTCATGGAGAAGTTTTTAACAGGTACTACAGAGTTCAAGGCATGGTCGAACTCAACCATTTAGATGGCTTCTTCACACATCTCCGTGCAGGGAATACCACTTGGTCACAAGGCCCACCCTCGTTTCCTTACGTTGTACTTGCTGGGGAAAGTGAGTCTATGAAGAAAGGGATGCGTAATTCACGGGCAAGATGCCTACTCTTCATTTGCTTGCGAGGGCTGAGAAAGTCCGTAGCTTTACCTTTCTAGCTCTTTTGGTGGGCGCCGGGGGCAGTGAAGGTGGCCCTTCTGCCAGGAAAGAACGTGGGCAGGTGTGCACCTCCTGGTCCCCCGTGGCCGACGGTCCCACGTGGCCGAGAGCAGAGTGTGGGAAGAAGCAGTGCGCGAAAGGGGGCGCTGTGGGGTAGGTGGGAAGTCGCATGCCAGCTGTGGCGGTGAAGTGCCTCCGAACGCCACCAGCATTCGAGAGTCTCCCCAGCGGGTTTTACCTTGTGTTTCTCCCTCCAGATTATTTAAATGACCTACAGGGTCGCAGCGACGAAGACTCCACCGGCTCCTGGGAGTTCTACGGCAGCGCCGTGTGTGGTGAGCTGTTGTTCCTTCTGGTTTGGTGGGGAGTGAGGGCGTTTCAGAACGTTCCCCTGTGGTGTAGGCGAGGGGCAGTAGGCAGGGGGTGCTGTAAGCAGGGCCGAGTTGGCGGTTTTCCAGAGCGTCCTCGTGTGACAGGGACCAATGTGTCGCGGTGGCTCACTGATTTCTCTCTCTCGTTTGCCCTGCGGTAGAACCAGATGATGAAAGCGGATATGATGTTTTGGCAAACCCCCCGGGGCCGGAGGACCAGGATGATGATGACGAGGCCTACAGCGACGTGTTTGAGTTTGAGTTTTCAGAGAGCCCCCTCTTACCGTGTTATAACATCCAGGTGTCCGTCGCTCAGGGGTGAGCATGGCTGTCACGTGCTTGAGGACTAGCGGGGCTGCTCTTGGGGCGGCGGGAGTTACAGGCGCCTTTCGGCAGACAAGGGGTT
>NW_027527544.1:3037422-3037607 GCF_008692635.1 Crocuta crocuta | reverse complement strand
CGTACACGTCAGGAACCTGTTCTGCTGAGTGTCGACGGAGGCGCTTAATGAGTAACATCCTCGTCACACGGATGCTGCTACAGTGACATTTTATTAGCAATAGAAATCATGAAGCGTGGCAGGGTGTACGGAAGGCATGTAACACCTTCCCTCTCCAAAGCGTCACTCCCAGAAGCACTGAGTGA
>NW_027527544.1:3035029-3035747 GCF_008692635.1 Crocuta crocuta | reverse complement strand
AGCTGTGGCCAGAGCTGAGTGAGCAGGTGTTTACCTGGAAGGTTCTGGCAGCGCTGAGGCCCCCACCCCAAGATGAGGCTCCTCACCTTACCGCTGAAGGTAGATCTTGGAGGGCTGGTGAGACACGGGGCAGGGCCACAGAAGTAACCGCCCTTGTCACAGCCGGCCCCGGCTCACGNTGGAGAGTGGTGAGCAGAGCTGTGGCCAGAGCTGAGTGAGCAGGTGTTTACCTGGAAGGTTCTGGCAGCGCTGAGGCCCCCACCCCAAGATGAGGCTCCTCACCTTACCGCTGAAGGTAGATCTTGGAGGGCTGGTGAGACACGGGGCAGGGCCACAGAAGTAACCGCCCTTGTCACAGCCGGCCCCGGCTCACGGGGGAGGGGGGTGCGGTGAGTAGCAGGGAGCACTTTTAAGCTGGCCGGGGACTCGAACCCCTCTCCTCCCTCGCTCGCAGGCCTCGAAACTGGCTGTTGCTGTCGGACGTGCTCAAGAAACTGAAAATGTCCTCCCGCATATTCCGCTGCAACTTCCCCAACGTGGAGATCGTCACAATCGCCGAGGCGGAATTTTACCGGCAAGTCTCGGCAAGTCTCCTGTTCTCTTGCTCCAAAGACCTGGAAGCCTTTAACCCCGAAAGCAAGGAGCTCTTAGACCTGGTGGAGTTCACCAGGGAGCTCCAGACTCTGCTGGGCTCGTCCATGGAGTGGCTGCACCCCAA
>NW_027527544.1:3034596-3034864 GCF_008692635.1 Crocuta crocuta | reverse complement strand
CCGGGCCCGCCATGTACAGTGTGTCATAGTGTTAATCTTTGTGCATATGTGTCATAATACGACTATTTCTGTAAAGAAAGGACACTATTACATATGAAAATATCTCTTCTTTATATAAGAGAAACGACTCCAGTCAGAAGGACGTAGAAACATGGTTTTTGTTGTCATCGTCGTTTTTTCTTCTTTTCCAAACCTCCCGGTCTGTTTTTATGAAATCGTTCTAATGTTTTCTTTACTGGTCAATGCACACACGCTTTGGGATACGTTC
>NW_027527544.1:3024699-3034515 GCF_008692635.1 Crocuta crocuta | reverse complement strand
GAGTACCTGCTCGGGCCAGGTCAATGCTATTGGATGCAATCCGATAGTGTGTAATATAAATTCAAACCATATCCACACACAACAACTAATTGTATGAAACTTTTATATCCTAATTTAAAAGCTGTGAAATTAGTTTTCACGCATCAAACCGGATTGTTTATATGTTGAAACATTTTATGCTCTTATTTAAAGAAGACTTTGAGCTATTTTTTTCTGTACCCTGTAAAATATTGAGAACTAACATAATATGTCGAGGTTGCTTGGAAATGTACATAAAACTAAAATTTTCTGAATTGTGTGTTTATGTTTGAAATCTGTGTTTTAACTTTGTAAGTAAATTCTCTGCCTTTGTATTTATATTTTACAAAAATTTTCTTAAAAGGCAATAAACCTGTTGAGGAAAGGAGAAAATTGAAGTGTCTTGTGTCCTGTGGATTCCTAAGACATGACTTCAGGGGAATATATGGCCTCCGTAAACCGGGGCACACTGGGGCATATCGGGAGAGTTCTACTCAGAATACAATTTGAAGTCCTAGGGGCGGCCTGGTGGCTCAGTCGGTTAAGCCTCCGGCTCTTGATCTCAGCTCGGGTCACAATCTCATGGGTCGTGAGATCGAGCCCCAAGTCGGGCTCTGCGCTCACAGCTCAGAACCTGCTTGGGATTCTCTTTCTCCCTCCCTCTCTCTTTGCCTTTCTCTCCTGCTTGTGTGCATACTCTCTCTCTCAAAAAGAAACCAAAAAAAAAAAAAAAATGCCCAGAATACAATTTGGAGTCCTGTTCTAAGAGCTCAGTTCGTGGACATATATTTTGAGGTCTCACAGATCCCTCTCTTCCCAATTTTCTTTGAGGCCCTCATATGGTCATACATTGTCCTTGACCTTGATGGAACATGGTAACTCCATCATGGCCAATCCTTTGTCTTTAAGGACTGGTCCTTCCAGACACCGAGCTGTCCCTTCTCCCTCCAGACCTCATGTTTTTCATTCTGTCTTACGGTGCAGGCCTGTAGCTTTGACCACTCAGCCGCTCCACTGCTTTTCCTTTTTCTAGCAGTATCCATGCTGGGTTCTGTCGATTGGCACCCAGTTTCACTCCTGCATCCTTTTATGTCCTTCCCTCCCCGCAGAGGCCAGAAGGCTGGCAGCTACCAGACTCTCTTGCAGCTAGGATCTGAACATCCCTTCGGTTTGGAAGGCAAAGTGAGGTACGGACCTCTTCCTGCTCTAGGAGCTGTTGATAAAGAGATCAATCCAGACACGTTGCCCGTTGGAGTGAGTAGGCCGGTAGACGTGGTCGAGGCCGTTCTCTGACGCCTGGATGACAACCTTGGCAGATGGTTCTAAAACCCAGTGGTCCCTCCTGAAGCTTTTATAAGCATGTGATTCCTTGTATCAAATCCATTTGTTCTCAGAATGCCCGGACCCTGAGAACAGGAGGGCAGAACAGATGGACGGAAGCTCCGGGGACCGGGAAGAGGCCATGGGGCTGATGTGCTTGACACGAGCCCATGTCGGGCTCCGTGCTGTGTGTGGAGCCTGCTTGGGATTTCTCTCTCTCTCTCTCTCTCTGCCCTTCTCCTGCTGGAATCTGTCTCTCTCTCAAACATTAAAAAACAAAAGAAAGAAATCACCTTTGTTAAGAAAACAATCCAAGCGAAACAGTCTCTTGTCACCCAGTCCCCAAGCCAAGTTTTCCTCCCATCCCCCATTCTGGAATTGAAACGACTGTTTAATAGTTTGCCAAATTTTTGTTTTTTAGGCAGTCCCTTCAAACAGCAGGTGAGAGTGGCAAAAAGGAAAAAAGCAAATAGCAAGACCTGTCAAACAGGCCTGCGGAACTAACTAGTGAGCCTGAACAACAGGCGGGGAAGAGGGGCTCCCGGGAGCCCAAATAAAAGCAGAAAAAATAACCCCGGGGCATTCAGCTGTTTGTACTTGTATTTGGCCTGGACGCAAAGGGAGGGCCTGAGGCCAGTGAGGTTCCATCCTGGTTCAAGGTCATTTCTAATAATTAAGCCAAGAAAACAGGTGGGAACCGTGTTTAAGGGATGGTTGGGGAAGTAATGAGCTTGGGTTAGGAGACACTTAAGGGGCTGGTTCATGCATTTGGGGGAGTGTTAGTATAAAGAACATTTACTGGGGCGCCTGGGTGGCCCAGTTGTTTGCTGGTCCGACTCTTGGTGTCGGCTCAGGTCATGATCCCAGGGTCGTGGTATCGAGCCCCACGTCAGGCTCTGTGCTAAATGTGGAGCTTGTTTGAGATTCCCTCTATCCCTCCGCCCCTCTCCCAAGCTCGCACACTTGGTCTCTCTCTCTCTCTCAAATAAATTGAAAAGAATTTTACTGGGACCCCTGAGTGGCTCAGTTGGTTAAGCGTCCAACTCGGTTTCACTCTTGGCTTCGGCTCAGGTCATGATGTCTCGGTTTGTGAGCTCGAGCCCCACGTTGGGCCCTGCACTGACAGTACGGAGCTCGCTTGGGATTCCCTCTCCCTCTCTCTCTGCTCCTCTCGCACACTCTCTCTCTTTCTGTCAGATAAATAAACATTAAAAAAATAAAGAACATTTATTGAACCGCCACCATGTGTTTGGAAACATGGAGGAAGAAGGGCTGAAGAATGGGCCGTGAGGAGAGGAGATCGCATGTGTGTCAAAGCTCCCTGAGGGAGTCAAGGGGGAGCATAGCGATAGACCGCATCGCGCGGGGTGTACAGGGACTCACAACAGTGCAGATACTGGGTGAGATACGGAGACCGCAATTGCTGCAGTGGGATCACAGGTAGAAATCCACTCATGGCTCATCACGGATGGAGAGTGGCCATGGGGTTCCTTCCACTTGTGAACGCGCCGCTAAATATGTCCCGGCCTCCCTCTCCTGGCTAGAATGCGGTTGCGGTAGCTGTAGCCAGAACACCCACTCTGGACCGTGACACGTGGAAGTCAAGTACTCAGTGTGTTTGTTGGGTGGGGCCTGGGTCCCTGAGGACCTGGTGCGACAGAGCCACCAGCCCAGCCCTGTCCTGCCCTTCTTGGCTTTTATGCTTAAGAAAAAGAAATGATTACGTTGAGGCCACTGTTATGTTGAGGTTTTCTACTGCTCCAGCTGAATCTGATCTTCACAGGCTTAGCATCTGTGTGAACTTGGGCACAGAACACTTTTAGCCTTGTTCTCTTTTTTTTAAAAGATTTTTTAAGATGTTTTTATTTTTTATTTTGAGAGAGAGAGACAGTGAGCGAAGAAGGGGCAGAGAGACAGGGAGACACAGAATCTGAAGCAGGCTCTAGGCTCTGAGCAGTCGGCACAGAGCCCAATGTAGGGCTCAAACCCACGGATTGTGAGATCATGACCCAAGCCGAAGTCGGATGCTTAACTGACTGAGCCACCCAGGCGCCCCAGGCTTCTTCTTTTCTGGCAAATTGGCCTCATAGTTGTTAGTAGTCAAGGACCAAAATCATCCAAGTGTCTGTCAGCTGCGGTCTGGGTGAATTAACAGAGGTACATCCATGCAAGGAATTGAGGATCAGCTCCCTGACCTGCTTTAGAATGTTCTTCAGAGCATATCATTAAATGAAAAAGCAAGGTGAAGAAAAGTATGCATGGTTTCCTACTATTTAAGAGGGAGAGTGAAGTTTATACGTATATCTGCTTTATTTTAACAACAAACCCATCTGGGGCACCCGGGTGGCTCAGTCGGTTAAGCATCTGACTCTTGGTTTCGGCTCAGGTCATGATCTCAAGGTTTCGTGAGTTCGAGCACCACGTTGGGCTCTGGGCTGACAGCGTGGAGCCTGCTTGGGATTCTTTGTCTTCCGTTCTCTCTCTGCCCCTCCCCCACGTGCACTGTTTCTGTCTCTCTCAAAATAAATAAACTTAAAAAAAATAAAATCATATGGGGCACCTGGGTGGCTTGGTCAATGGCCACCCGACTTCAGCTCAGGTCGTGATCTCATGGTTCCTGAGTTCAAGCTCGGCATTGGGCTGTCTGGTGTTTGTGTGGAGCCCACGTGGGATCCTCTGTCTCCCGCTCTTTCTGCCCCTCCCCCCTCCTCAGAAATAAGCAAACATTTAGAAACTTTTTAATAAAAAATAAAATGTATTTAAAAAGTAAAAATGAAACACCTCTGAACAAATGGTTATATCTGGGGAAAACAACCTGCTGCAAGGGTAAGGGATGGAAGCTATGTATCTCTGAATTAACTTACTGTATCAATTTGACTTTAGAGTTCACATAGTTTTAAACTGAAAGCAATGCCTATGAATCAAAAAGCAAAATGAAACAAACCCAACTTGCATCCAGTTGGTAGCACAGCAAAGCAGAAAAGAATTATTGCAAGTGTCTTTAAAACAGTCGATTGATTATATAATCCTTGATGGATTTACCCTGACGACAGAAAAGGGCAAAAAACATTTCAAGTTGTTTTCAGAAATCCTATCCTTGGTGCTAGTGTCCGCATTGTTATTCGGAGCCCGTCCTGTTTGTGTTGTGAGATAGAGGAAAAAGTATCTGTTGCCATCGAGAACTGAGATTTTCTGCAGGGGAGAAAGGAGATGCAAATGTAAGCTTGGTGGGGTTGAATACAAATTATGTAGTCCGGCACTTGAATTAGAAGTACTGCTGTGAAGTCATGATGAATTTGATCTTAACACAGATATTTCATAGCTCTGTCCTTGGAAAAGTCCTAGAAACAATGACCCATAGAAATGGGCACCACTAGATCCCAGACTGTGGTTTCTAAGTACCTTATCCCACTAGAAAGAATTGAGGTTTCTTTGAGAAAAATGGTTGATTGCAGATNAAACAGCATGCAAAAACAAACTCACTGAACCCCTTCGGAGGACCCCATCATTTGAAAATGGGCAAAGGAAAAGAATCAAGCGTTTCCCCTGCCTTTCCTGTATGAAAGGAAGTGTTTTGCTCTGTGAGAGTATTCCAGCCAGTATATGAAGACATTACAGAATGTTACCAGCTTATGACCCTTAATGAAAGAGTGACCGAGGTAATGATCATTTATGAATGTCAACATTACCAAAAAGATAGGAAAATAAGAACAGTCAGGCATTGGGAGCCTCCTGATGGGAAAACACTTTCCCTCCTATGAAGCACTCTTGCTAAACATTTGAACCTGAAAATTGATCAAGGCTCTAGAGCAGTGCTGCCCAATAGAAATATAATGAGAGCCACATATGTAATTTAGAATTTTCTAGTAGCTACATTTTATTTATTTATTTATTTTAATGTTTATTTTTGAAAGAGAGACAGAGTGCAAACAGGGGAGGGACAGAGAGGGAAGGAGACACAGAATCCGAAGCAGGCTTCAGGCTCTGAGCTATCAGCACAGAGCCCAACAAGGGGCTCAAACTCACGAACTGTGTGATCATGACCTGAGCCAAAGTCCAACGCTTAATGGCAGAGCCACCCAGGCTCCCCTGGAACATGCAACTCTTGATCTCAGGATTGTGAGTTTAAGCCTCACATTGAGTGCGAAGATGATTTTAAAATAAACGTTAATTTTTAAAAAATTTTTGTTAACGTTTATTTATATTGCGGGGGGGGAGTGATAGGGGAAGGGCAGAAAGAGAGGTGGAGACAGAATCTGAAGAAGGCCCCAGGCTCTAAGCTCAGCATGGAGCCTGATGCGGGGCTAGAACTCACAAACCATGAGATCATGACGTGAGCTGAACCAACTGAGCCACCCAGGCACCCCTAGGTTCCTCCTTTTAAAAAAACGTTGTACACTTGGGGCGCCTGGCTGGCTCAGTCGGTAGAACATGTGACTCTTGATCTCAGGGTTGTAAGTCTGAGGCCCATGTTGTGTGTAGAGGTTACTTAAAAATTAAAAAAAAATTTTTTTTAATTAAATTTAAAAAAAAAGAACCCTGANTGGCCCATTCACACACAATTTGCAAATTTCTGCAAACTAGATTTGTGTTTTTCTCGTCTCTACCATCTTGCAATGACCTGTTCACTGGGAAAACACAGAGAAACCGTGGCTTATGCTAGCTCTCAGTGGTAAAGGCTAGAGGGGTCAGGAATGGGGTAAGACTTCCTTGTGTATGCCAATTATACAGTGTTCAGTGGTTTAAATATCAAACCCCCAAAACCAAACATCGAAATAAACAAATAAGGACAAATGCTGAATTTGAATATAGACAGGAACAAATGAAACTTCGTATCACATCAACATTATCGCATAGAAAACAGTCACCTTAAGTTTTGGACCTAGTGCACANTCCTTCGTGGAGTATATTTTAAAGCCAAAAATAACTACAAAGATATCTTGAACTTTACTTAGCAGATCTCTTGTACTGGCATTTGTATTGTAATTCAGAAAACATTTTATGCACATCATCAGAAAGAGCAAAGGAATATGTTGGTGATGTTGGAAACCGCTGACCGGGAAGAGAAATATGAATACAGAATGCAGGGAAGAGAAAGTACCTTGTGATGTTGGCTTTGACTAGTCAACCCAAGATGCAAGCACAACAAGTACTGTGTACATTTTTCAGTTCTGCCACTAAAAAGGCCTAAGAAGCATTGGCAATCCAGTAACAATGAGCACATCTGGCACTGAGTCCTTGGTTTCTAAATACCATTCTCCACCACCAAGAACCAGAGGCTGCTTGAAGAAATGGCCGACCCCGAACCTGCAGCAGGGGACATACAAGGTGAGCCTTGCCAGTGGAGGGACAGACCCACACATGTGATGAGTCAGGACAGAGCATTGCCTTGGTGACGTTGTCATCAAACATGTGTAAGCCGAATCCAGTCATGAGGAGACAGATAAATATGGAATGTGGGACATTCTGCAAGANTATTTAAGGTTTTACTTTTTTTTAATATTTTTATTATTTTTTATATAGCTCTTTTTATTAAGTTTATTTTGAGAGAGAGAGAGCACAAGCAGGGTGGGCACAGAAAGAGAGGGAGAGAGAGACCCCAAGGAGGCTCCATGCTATCAGCACAGAGTCCAAAATGGGGTTCAAATTTGAGAACTGTGAGGTCATGACCTGAGCCGAAGTCAAGAGCCAGACACCTAACCAACTGAGCCACCCAGGTGCCCCCAAAATTTTTTTTTAATGTTTTTATTTATTTCTGAGAGAGAGAGGCAGAGTATGAGCAGGGGAGGGTCAGAGAGAGGNCTGACAGCCAGCTCAGAGCCTGGAGACTGTTTCAGAGTCTGTGGCTCTCTCTCTGACCCTCCCCTGCTCACGCTCTCTCTCTCTCTCTCTCCTAGAAATAAATAAAAAAACATTAAAAAAAAAAAGTGTCCGACTTCGACTCTGATCATGATCTCGAAGTTCGTGGGTTCGAGCCCCGTGCCGGCCTACGTGCTGACAANAAAGTTTCCTGGCACCACGTTGCTTTCAATGCCCCTCGCCCCAGGCAGCCACTGATGTGGGGTCTATCACTGTAGAGTCAAATGGGAAACTGAAATAAAGACTATATGTTAGAGGGTATTATCGAAGAAACATAAATTATTTTAGTGATAACAGCATTGCGGTTATGTAGGAAGACGTTCTTATTCTAGCTACGGTGTTTAGTGGTGGGTTATCATATTGTCTGCAATTTACTTTCTTTTTTGTTAAAATTTTTTTAATGTTATTTTATTTTTGAGAGAGACAGAGAGAGACAGAGCACAAGCGGGAGGGGGCAGAGACAGAGAGGGAGACACAGAAGCCGAAATAGGCTCCAGGCTCCGAGCTGTCAGCACAGAGCCCAACGCAGGGCTCGAACCCACTAACCGCGAGATCATGACCTGAGCCGAAGTCAGATGCTTTACCGACTGAGCCACCCCGGCGCCTCTGTAATTTACTTCCAAATGGTTCATCAAAACGTACACACATACACAGGTAACAAAAGTGTGGCAAAATCTTAATAATTGTGTATCATGGTAAAGGGTATATATCAACCTGTTCTTTTGTTCTTTTTCTATAGATTTGAAATTTTTTCAAAATAATAAGTTGGGGGTAAAAGAAAAAAATTGTAATTTTCATCTCAGACTTTTTTCAATGCCTCTCAGAGCTGCCTCCTCAGAGAGAGATGAAACAAAAACAGGTTAAAACATTTATTACCTTGTCACTCTTCTCCTTTTTCCTAAAANTTTTTTTTTTTTTTTTTTTGAGAGAGCGAGCATGAGCGGGGTAGAGGGGCAGAGAAAGAGAAAATCTTTTTTTTATTGTTAATTAATTTATTTTTGAGACAGAGAGAGCGTGAGTGGGGGAGGGGCATTGAGAAGGAGCCAGAATCCCAAGCAAGTTCTGCACTGTCAGCACAGAGCCCAACACAGGGCTTAAACCCATGAGTTGTGAGGTCATGACCTGAGTGGAAATCAAGAGCCAGATGCTTAAATGACTGAGCCACCCAGGCACCCACGAGAGAGAGAGAGAGAGAGAGAGAGATCTTAAGCGGGCTCCACGCTCAGCACGGTATCCAAGGTGGGTCTCAATCCCATGACCCTGGGATCATGACCTGAGCTGAAATCAAGAGTCAGACGCTCACCCGACTGAGCCACCCAGGCGCCCCAGTCACCCTCTGTCTTAGCTCATTCGGGCCACTATACCAAGGTACCGTAGCCTGGGTGGCTCATAGACAACGGAGATTTCTTTCCCACGGTTCTGGAGGCTGTGAGTCCGAGGTCCAGGTGCCAGCGTGGTTGGGGTCTGGTGACAGCTTGCAGATAGCTGCTTTCCTACCGTGTCCTCCCACGGGGGAAAAGTAGCCAGCTCTGTGACCTCTTTTAATCAGGACACTAACCCGTTCATGGGGCTCTGCCTTCATGACCTAGTCATCTCCCGAAGGCCACGCCTGTTAAGACCCATTGCATCAGGGCTAGGGTTTCAACATATGATCTGGTGGGGAGGGCAGGGGAGTTCATAACACCTTCCTTCCCAGAGCCGCCTGGTTTGGACGAACGGACTTCTGAACACGGGTTGGTCGGTCCAGTCTCCACCTGAGCAGATAGGTGCCCAGTAAGGCCCTGCCGACAGGTCAAGGTGCTGACCAGAGCCAATGTGCCCGCCAGGAGAGCGCTCTCCTCACAGGTGCCGGGGAGCAGAGTTCACGGACAGGCCAAGCTGCCTACGACTGCATCCCCCCCACACACACACCTCCCCTCCCCCCTCCGACCCCCGTTCAGGCCAAGGCCACACTTCCTGGGGGCTCCTCCCAGCCAGTGACTGAGCCCATCAGGCTCATTCTGGCAAGAGGTGGGGCTCCTCCAAAGGGCAGCTGGGCTTAGGACCCTGACCCCTGGCTGAAGGGGAACCAGACTTCATCTGGGTCCTACCCACCCCTCCTTCCTTCCCCTCAACTTCTGCAAGGGTCCCACCTGACCTTTTCCTGTTTCCTTCCCCAAGACTTGCTTTCCTGTCCCATTCGATGTTGCATCCGCTTCTCAGCCGGCCCAAATGCACACACCTTCTCTCTGTCACATGCACTATGAGAGGGGACCGGGGCCAGGGTTAGGAGGGGCCAGCAAGGCTTCGGGAAGCTGGTGTATTTTCTCGGTGGGCTTATATGAAAGAGGGGAAGAGAAGGAAAAAGAAGAATGGAAAGACTGGCTCCAGATGAGTGGATAAATACATTGGCCTACTGTCAACCCATGAGATACTAGACGGCAGCTACCGCAGCCAAGGCGGACGCACGCCACAGAGGCCACGTGGACCCAAATAGAAGGTAATCTTCAGGAGGACGTGTGTAGCGTGACGCGTTTATGTAACATTACAAATGGGCAGAATCCCATGTGTATAGTCTTAGTGGGCTTCGGACTAGTTAGTGAAGCTATGAAGGCAAGAGTGATACAAACCTAATTCAGG
>NW_027527544.1:3023972-3024393 GCF_008692635.1 Crocuta crocuta | reverse complement strand
AACTCTGCCGGATTTGCACGGTCTATACAGTGCTAATAATGTTCCCAACCGAAGGCTTCTGGCTGAAAGGGCGAGACCTTTCTACATTGGCTCAGTCGCTGTATTACACCCTAGATTTCAGTTCTCCAATAAAGGGCACTACAGGACCCGCTCCCTGGGGTCACGCATGTGCAAAGCGGGCGTTTTAAAGATGCACACATTTAAGCAAAGAACAGGCTTAAGACGAGTCAGAAAGAAGCAAGCAAGTTTCCTTTTGCTGCCTTTCTCTTTCTCCATCTTTCACTTTATTCCTTCTATCCATTCTCCTGGCCCTGCTCCCCCACCCCCACCCCTTCCAGATGTGATGGCTGCATCATTCTCTGTTGACGTGCCTGTCGTCCTTCTTTAAGAATGTTCATTTAGGGGCGCCTGGGTGGCTTAG
>NW_027527544.1:3021542-3023957 GCF_008692635.1 Crocuta crocuta | reverse complement strand
TCAGCGTCAGACTTGTGGTTTTGGCTCCAGTTACGATCTTACGGTTCGTGAGTTCGAGCCCTGTGTCGGGCTCTGCGTTGGCAGCGCAGAGCTTGCTTAGGATTCTCTCTCCCTCTCTCTGCCTCTCCCTCATTCGTGCTCTCTCTCTCAAAATGAATAAACTTAAAAAAAGTAAAAAAAAAAAAATGGTAGCTCATCCTTTTGAAAGGTCAACAACCTAATAGAAACATACCCAAGATGTGACTAGAAGGATCATAGAAAATAATGCCAATGACCCTTAAATATATTCGAAGATATTCAATCGTGCTAAGAAGAAGAAAAACATCAGTGACTGTGTTACCGCATCTTACCTGTCAGATGGGCATAAATCCCGAAGCATGACAACATGCTCACTCTGTGGGTGAAGTGGTGTGGAAACAGGCATTTTCATACATTTTCATATATTGATGATTGGAATACCAAAATGGCCCAACCATTATGGGGGGAAATTTGGCACCATCAAGCAAATGTATATGTGCTTTTTGCCCTCTGGGCCGGCAATCGCACTTTCAGGAATTGATCCCAAAGATATTAATGCAAACTGTAGGAGAAGATGTGGGCAGAAAGCTATACTTTGTAGTAGGGTTTTTTTTTAAGTTTTAATTTTTATTTTTTTAAGGATCTTCTTTTAAGCAATCTCTACACTAAACACAGGGCTTGAACTTACAGCCCCGAGATCAAGAGTCGCACGCTCCACCGACTGAGCCGGCCAGGGGTTCCTGCAGCAGTTTTTATACTAGCAAAAGATTGGAAGCAGCCCATATGATCACTAAGATAGGACTGTTTGAAAAAAACAAAAATCACTCCCAAAACTTTATGGCTTATACCAGCATGAGGACATGTAGAAGGATACAATAGAATAGAACAGAGAACCCAGAAATAAACCCTCACACAGGTAACCAACTTTTCACAAGGGGGCCAAGACCATCCAATGAGGGGAAAGGACAGTCTTTTTAACAAAGGATGCTGGGAAAACTGAATCCACGGGCAAAAGACAAGGTTGGACCCCTACCTCACACCATATCCCCCAAATTAACTCAAAATGGAGCAATGACTAAAATATTAGAACCAAGACTATAAACGTTTAAGGAGGAAACAGGAACAAATCTTGGGTAGGCAATGATTTCTCAGATATGACATCAGAAGCATGGCAACCAAAGGAAAAATAGATTGAGCTTTTTCAAAATTGAAATCCTTTGTGCTGCAAACAATACCATCAAGAAAGTGAAAAGGAACACATAGAGTGGGAGACAATATTTACAAATCATATGTCTGATAAAGGACTTATATCCAGAATATATAAAGAACTCTTACAACTCAATAAGAAAAAGATAAATTAAATTACCCAATTAGAAAATGGGTCAAGGAGGGGTGCCTGGCTGGTTCAGTTGGAAGAGCGTAAAACTCTTGATCTTGCGATTGTGAGTTTGAGCCCCACCTTGGGTGTAGAGGTAACTTAAATAAATAAAAACTTGGGGCACCTGGGCGGCCCAGTTAGTTAAGCATCTGACTCTTGATTTTGGCTCAGGTCATGATCTTACAGTTCATGAGTTCAAGCCCCGCATCGGGCTCTGTGCTGATGGTGTAGAGTCTGCTTGGAATTCTCTCTCTCCTTCTCTCTGCCCCTCCCCAGTTTTTATTCTCTCTCTCTCCCTCAAAATAAATAAATAAGAGGCTCCTGGGTGGCTGATTTGGTTGAGAATACAACTTTGACTGAGGTCATGATCTCATGGGTCGTGGATTCGAGCCCCACATCAGGCTTGCAGCTGTCCATACGAAGCTTGCTTTGGATTATCTGTCTCCCTCTTTCTCTGCTCCTCCCATGCTCGCTCGCTCTCTCAAAAATAAATAAACATTAAAAATGTTTTTAATAAATAAATAAAAGTTAAAAAATTAAAAATTTAAAAACGGGTAAAGGATTGGAATAGACACTTCTCCAAAGAAGATACATAAAAGGCCAACAAGTACAAGAAAATATGTTCAACATCATTAGCCATCAGGGAGATGCAGACCCAAACCATGGTGAGATACCACTTCATGTCGATTAAGATGGCTCTCATCAAAAGATCGACAATAACAGGTGTTGTTGAGGGTGTGGAGAAACTGGACCCGTGTACGTGGCTGATGGAATGTAAAATGAGGCAGCCACTTTGNTCTCTTTCTCTCTCTCTCTCTCAAAATAAATAAATAAACTTAAAAAAGAAAAAAAAAAAGAACGATGGACTAGCACCTGCTACAACATGGATGAACCTTGAAAACCTAATGCCAAGTGAAGAAGCTGGATGCAAAGGACCACGTAGCATGTGTTTCTGTGTATATGAAATGTCCAGAATGAGCCAATTCACAGAGATGGAAAGTAGATTAATGGTTGTCAGG
>NW_027527544.1:3021361-3021527 GCF_008692635.1 Crocuta crocuta | reverse complement strand
GGAGGTTTTCAGGGGGGTGGGGAAAGCATTCTAGAATTGGGGATGGTTGCACGACTCTGTGAATATACTAAACCCATTGAATTATACACTTTAAGTGAGTGAATTTTATGGCATGTGAATTATATTTCAATAAAGATGTCAAAAAGAAACTTCTGGTTTGGGAGGG
>NW_027527544.1:3020992-3021308 GCF_008692635.1 Crocuta crocuta | reverse complement strand
CTGTATTCAAAGGGGCATGTCCTGGGCTCCGTTTTTCTGGGGAAGAGTGTCAAAGAATTTGGAAACATGTTTTTTTGGGTTTTTTTTTTTTGAAGTTTATTTATGTACTTTGAGAGAGAGAGAGAGATGGAGAGGGACAGAGAGAGAGGGAGAGAGAGAAACAATCCTAAGCAGGTTCTGTGCCATCGACACAGAGACAGACGCGGGGCTCGAACTCACAAACTTCAAGATTAATTTCCTGAGCGGAAATTCAGAGGCGGACGCTTAACCAACTGAGCCACCCGGGCACCGTGGACGCATGTTTTAAAGCCATCAC
>NW_027527544.1:3020555-3020819 GCF_008692635.1 Crocuta crocuta | reverse complement strand
ATGTTTTAAAGCCATCACACTTCCCCTGCCCCACATATGTTCCAAATCTTTCTAGGCGAGAAGTCACTGAGTGAGTGTAAACCAAGGAACACATTGACATGTGTGCGTGTCCTGGGGTTACCTGTGGACTGAACAAGGTCCTGTGGCAAGGGGCCGGCACTGCTCTGCACGAGGCCACCCCTGGGATGGGATGCTGGGTTGCCGGGTCCTCTGACTTTTCAGAAGAGAAGCCAGTAATCCGCGTTTTATGTGAACTCTCACCAT
>NW_027527544.1:3020209-3020505 GCF_008692635.1 Crocuta crocuta | reverse complement strand
TAGGGGCGCCTGGGGGGCTCCGTCGGTTAAGCATCCGACTTTGGCTCAGGTCATGATCTTCCTGTTCAGGGGTTCGAGCCCCATGTCAGGCTCTGTGCTGACAGCTCAGAGCCTGGAGCCTATTTCAGATCCTGTGTCTCCCTCTGTCTCTGCCCCTTTCCTGCTTGTGTTCTGTCTTTTGCAAAAATGAATAAACATTTAAAATTTTTAAGAAAAAGGTATACTTCCTTGTTAATATTTTTGATGGTTGACATGGCCTCTTACTGTACTAGGATGTATTTAATTAGCACCTTGCT
>NW_027527544.1:3018541-3019980 GCF_008692635.1 Crocuta crocuta | reverse complement strand
TTTTTAAAGTAAGCTCTACACCCAACGTGGGGCTCAAACTCATGACCCCGAGATCAAGAGTTGCATGCTCTACCAGCTGAGCCAGCCAGGCGCCCCTAAACTGTGGTTTCTAAATACCATTTTCCCCTGAAGAGAATCAGGACTTTTCCAGACCTGAGGTACAAGCTGAGTCTGGAACATCTTAAACTAGAAAGCGAGGAAACTTTCAACGTTTGACATGGATTATGGAAATAAGCATCTCTCTTGTCAAGCAACTATTATTTATAGCCTTTCTGTGCCACATAACCGACCCTAATCCTAACTGATATAGCAGTTTACCTTAAGAATGAGTAGCAGGGTGCTCGCCNCTTCCACTTTGTTCAAAAAAAAAATTGTTTAATGTTTATTTATTTTTGAGAGAGAGAGAGCACAGGGGAGGGGGAGAGAGAGACAGAGACACAGAATCTGAAGCAGGTTCCAGGCTCTGAGCTGTCAGCACAGAGCCCTACACAGGGCTCGAACTCACTAACCATGCGATCATGACCTGAGCTGAAGACCTAGGCGTAACTCACTGAGTCACCCAGGCGCCCCCCATTTTGTTTTAGATGGTAGCTACACTTGTAGCCAGCAGACCATAACATATAGAGAAGTTGAATCACCATGTCTTACACCTGAAACTAAAGTAACATTGTTACACTACTCAAAAGAGAAGGGACGCCTGGGTGGCTCAGTTGGTTAAGCGTCCGACTTCGCTCAGGTCATGGTCTCATGGTTCGTGGGTTCGAGCCCCGCATCTGGCTGTGTGCTGACTGCTCACAGTCTGGAGCCTGGTTCGGATTCTGTGTCTCCCTCTCTCTCTGACCCTGCCCTGTTCACGCTGCCTCTTTCTCTCTCAGGAAAAAAAAAAAGAGAAGAATGCCTAGGGTTGCTCGGAGGATTAAATGAGATCATAGAAGTAAATTGCTTAGGACAATGCTTAGCATCATAAATGGATTCGACGCTAAATAGATGCTACCTGCTGTAAGGATTGCTATTATTTTCACAAGTACTTCAAACTCAGAACTGTTCAACATTGACCTTGTGATAGTACTTCCTCAAGGGCTCCTCCTCCAGGGCTCCCCGTCTGATAAGTGGCTGCATCACCTTCCCAGCTGTCCATACTATGAACTAGGGGGTGGTCCAGTCAGTCCAACTAATGGCCAACTCTCCCTCCCTCCTAAGCACCTGCACGTCTGTCTCCTTCTGATCACCTGTACGGCTCCCCTCCCCCACTCTCTTTCATTCCCTACCCACCGGGCTTCCTGAGAGGTCTTTTCAAAGGCGGATCCCCTCCAGTTGCTCCTGCTCTCGACTTTCTAGAACTTTCTATGTTTTTTTACAGAGAAGTGGGCCCTAAGACTTGTATGGTCCAGCTCTTGCCTACTTCTCTTCTCTCTTCTTGGCCCCCCTTCCCTCCTTTC
>NW_027527544.1:3016118-3018478 GCF_008692635.1 Crocuta crocuta | reverse complement strand
CTTTTTTCCCCAGCACATATTTATTTATTTGCTTTTTAAAATTTGATTTTTAAAGTAATCTCTACACCCAATGTGGTGCTTGAACTCAACAACCACGAGATCAAGAGTCACACACTCCACCGACTGAGCCAGCCAGAAACCCTCCATTACTTTTTTTTTTTTAATGTTTATTTATTTGTTTTGAGAGCGAGCGAGCGAGCAGGGGAGGTACAGAGAGAGGGAGAGAGAGAATCCCAAGCAGGCTTTGCATTGTCATTGCAGAGCCCGATGGGAGGCTCGAACCCACAAACAATGACATCATGACTTGAACAGAAATCAAGAGTCAGACGCTCAACCAATTGATCCACCCAGGTGCCCCCCCTCATTTCTTTTTAAATAATGATCATGCACATGATTACATAGAAACATATGTGGTTGTGTGTTTATTATCTGTCCATCCTGTCTGACTAGAAGCCTGGGGAAGGCAGCAAGTGCATTGTCTGATGCATGCTGTTTCTATGGCTCACAAAGCACACAATCAACATTCCCATCAACTGCTATATTGAAATGTAACACATAAGAAAGTACACAAATCAGGGGCGCCTGGGTGGCTCAGTCGGTTGAGCTCTGACAGCAGCTCAGGTCATGATCTCACGGTTCGTGAGTTCGAGTCCCGCGTCTGCAGTTCAGAGCCTGGAGCCTGCTTCAGATTCTGTCTCTGCCCTCCCCCGGCTCGCCCTCTGTCTCTTTCTCTCTCCAATATAAATAACCATCAAAAAAAAAACTTCTAAAAAAGTACTCAAATCACACATGTACCCATTGATGAATACATAGATTTTTCACAAACTGAACAAACCTGTGTGACCAATAGTCAGAGGAGACAGAATATAGCTAGCTCCCAGAAGGCCCCGTGTGTCCCCTTCCGGTTGTGTCCCCAGCAGGGACACCTCCTGGCTGATAGATTCTCTCGACCAGTTTTTATGTTTTATAAAATGGAAGCACGCCATGGATACTCTTGCGTCGGCTTCTCTGGCCCGACGTGTAATTTGTGAGATCCGCCGGCCACGGTTCTGCGTGGCTGTGGCTTGTTCGTAGCGTTCCTTGCTCGATAGTGTTCCTTTCTGTGAACAGTCCACAGCTCATCGACCATTCACGTGGTGACGCTCACCTTATATTCGAGTCCCAACCAGACCTCCTGCTTTGGAGCACACTGTCAATGACTATATTTTGAACAACAAAGTGGTGTTTGGGGAAGACCCATTAACCCGAAATGGCCTTGATTGACTCTGGTTTGCAATGCTTAGACAGGTCGCCTAACAGAATTGGCTTCCAGAAAAAAAGAGGACAAAGGAAAGAAGGAAGGAAGGAAGGATGGAAGGAAATCGAAAGAAGGAAGGAGAACTGTCTGAGTTCGGGCTGTTGTCCAGTGAGGACCCACTTCCTGGTTCAAGGACACCAGCTCGTCACTGCGTCCTTACAAGCTGGAAGGGACCAGGGAACTCAAGGAGGCCTCTTTTAGAAGGCATTAATCCTTTACCAGAAGGTTTCCACCCTCAGGGCCTAATCACCGCCCCAGGCTCACCTCCTAATGCCGTCACCTTGGCGGTTAGGTTTTAGCATATGAATTTGGTGGGAGGGGTGTTGCCAAGGAAGAGCGAGCGTCGGGTCCATTGCAGAGGCAAAGAAGGTTAACTAAGGTTTAGTCATTGTTCTTGGTTACAGTGCGAATATTGGCTGTTGTCCGGAACAAGCCCTCTAAAGCTCGCTCTCAAAAGCAACAGTTTGTGGGCGCCTGAGTGGCTCAGTCGGTTGAGCGTCCAACTTCAGCTCAGGTCATGATCTCACGGTTCGTGGGTTTGAGCCCCGCGTCGGGCTCTGTGCTGACAGCTAGCTCGGAGCCTGGAGCCTGCTTCAGATTCTGTGTCTCCCTCTCTCTCTGACCTTCCCCTGCTCACGCTGTCTCTCTCTCTCTCAGCAATATATAAGACATTTCTATTTTTTTTAATATTTTTATTTNGCTGTGGGGGCCCTATGAAAGAAAATGCATCATGGTTGGACAAAAGACGGACACATTATTTAAAAAACAGGTGCTTTCACCTACGCGGGGGTCACTGTGATGGTTCAAAAAACCATGTCCTCCAAGTCTTTAATAACACCTCTCCCTCCTTCAAGAGGTAAAGCCACATCCTCTTTCCCTTGTCTGTCAGCTAGACCTGGTGGCTGACTTCTAGTGAATGGAATAAAGGGGCATGGGAGCGCCCGGCTGGCTCAGTCAGAAGATCACAGGTCTCTGGATCTTGGGGTCATGAGTTCGAGCCCCATGTCGGGTGTGGCGATTACTTGAATAAATAAATAAACTTGGGGAGAGAAAAAAGAATAAA
>NW_027527544.1:3012687-3016098 GCF_008692635.1 Crocuta crocuta | reverse complement strand
GCTACATCACAAGGCACTGTGACGCATGGTTACTCTGTGTCTTGCATCCATCCACACACCGACCAGCTGTCTCAGAGCACTGTGTCTGGTGAAGTTGTTGCCGGCCTGTGCGCTGCCCTCTGGAAAGGCCCATGTGGTGAATGAGGGAGGCCTTCGGCCACCTCTAGCGAGGAACCAAGGCCTGCCGACAAGGTGCGATCCTGCAGCCTTTCTAGTCCTGGCCCTGGCTCACGTCAAATATTCTTGGCCTGAAAGTTTGAGAAAGTCATAAAAAGTGTTTGGGGGACCTTCTCTCTCTCTCTCTTTAATATTTATTTATTTTGGGGGGGTCAGTGAAAGGACAGAGAGAGAGGGAGACACAGAATCCGAAGCAGGCTCTAAGCTCTGAGCTGGCTGCCAGCACAGAGCCCGACGCGGGACTCGAACCCACGAGCAGTGAGATCATGACTTGAGCCGAAGTCGGATGCCCAACCGACCGAGCCATCCAGGCGCCCCGGCTTATTTATTTTATAAAGGGAAGTGTATATCTTGTGACCCCCTTCACTGCTTGGGCCCTGCTCAACATTCTAGAAATTCTAAGGCTAAGTCAGAAGAAGCCTGGCAGCTTCTTCCTTTTTCTCTGTAGCACTATTTATGTATTTATGTATGTATGTATTTATTTATTTAGAAGGAGGGGCAGAGAGAGATGGAGAGGGAATCCTAAGCAGGCTCCACGCTGTCAGCACAGAGCCCGACGTGGGGCTCGAACTCACAAACTGTGAGTGGAAATCCATGACACAGAGGCCTCCATGATGGAGCGCTCGCTCGGACAGAGGCCATGGAGAGGCGAGGATAGTGCTGAGAGGCACAGAGAAAAGCCCAGGGAGCCCGAGCCACGGGGATCCTCCCATCTGAGGCCTCTGGGATGTTGCCTGGGATAGAGAGACAAAACAGTTCGCCAAGCCCTGCCCCAACTACAGGTTCAAGAGCAAAAGGAATGATGGCTGCTGTTTTCAGCCATGAAATCTGGAGCCAGTTTGTTACATCGCAAAGATAACCAGACCACTAATTGATGCGCCTCTTTAATTAGGAATTAAATAACAAGATCTAGCAGCGGGTCTAACAAATACCATAATTTCAAATTAGCGACGAGTGTAATCGATATACTGAGCTCCGGGCACCAACCATCACATGATAAGAAAATATCTGTGATTTTGATGGGTGACCCCGTCGTCGGTGCTGCGGATACAGCTGTAATTGTTACCTACGTGCACGGCCGAAGGAAATATAAAGACCAATGAGAAGAAAAATAAAAAGATTTCCTGTCCAAGTTCGCAAGTCCCCCAAATGCTAGCTGCAGAGTCCGAGTTAAGAAGCCCTATTTTAGAGACAAATCGGGGCATCCCTTTGATGGCGGATTCTGTCCTTCTTAAGGATTCAGTGAAGTTGCTTTTATAGGCAGCTGAACAGACTATATTTTTAAATGTGTTTCATTGGAAGCTTTAAAAATACCCCTTTTCATTCTTCTCCCTTCCTGATGTGCTTTCTCAATTTTCTCGTGCTGCAGCTCCTGCCTCGCTGTCCCTTAGCACTTCCCCCTCCTCTCCATCCCCAGAACCCAGCGGGGCAGGCCCGGGAGCCCCTGGCCTGGACCACAGAGAAGTTTCTTTTGGGTCTTCAGTCATGTCTATTGCCACCCACTCCCTTCCCTGCTCACAAGGAAGCTTCCTAGAACATGCCAGAGGCTGGCCCGCCTCTCCTGTTACTTGGCGACGCTAACCTAGCTCCCCGGTGATTGGGCTGGTTCCCAACCGCCTGAGCCACCCGGGTGCCCCTCTCTTACACATTCTATCAGAGGACAGCACCCATACAGAAAAGTGCATCCATCATAAGTGTATCACTCAGTGGATTTTTAAAATCATTTTTAGGGGCGCTTGGGTGGCTCAGTTGGTTAAGTGTCCGACTTCGGCTCAGGTCATGATCTCACAGTCTGTGGGTTCGAGCCCCGCGTCTGGCTCTGTGCTGACAGCTAGCTCAGAGCCTGGAGCCTGCTTCGGGTTCTGTGTCTCTGTGCTGGCAGCTCCGAACCTGGAGCCTGCTTTGGATTCTGTTGTCTCCCTCTCTCTCTGCCCCTCCCCCGCTTGCTCTCTGTCTTTCAAAATAAAATAAAGACATAAAATATATATATAAAATCATTTTTAGGGCTTTATTTATTTATTTTGAGAGAGAGAGAGCAAGCGCACTAGCGGGGGACCGACGACAGAGAGAGAGAGAGAGAGAGTTAGACAGAGGATCCAAAGCAGGCTCCAAGCTGACAGCAGTAAGCCCAATGTGGGGCTCCAACTCAGGAACCGAGAGATCACGACCTGAGCCGAAGTCCGACACTTAACCGACTGAGCCACCAGGTGCGCCTACATTTTCTTTTCTTTTTTTACAGATTTACTCAAATCCTTTGTGGAAGAATGTGAAGTACACACGAATGTACGTGCGCGCACACACGCACATACGCACACAGGTTCTCATTTCCCATCTAAGCTCGCAGAAAGGAGTGGGACAAAGTAATTTAACTATGTGATGGTTTACCTACGCCTTTTGAGAAGAGTCTTAGCAACACTAGCAAGTCCCTGTCCCTGGGACAGGAAGCACCCTGAGTCATTTAGGTCACCCTTCAAATGTTTTATCATTTCAGTTGTTGAAAAATACCATGCACGTAGAAAAGAAGTTATTTTATCTTTCAGCAGCACTTTGGGGCATGCCTATAGGAGATTCGCTCCTCTCAAACTTACTCATCCTGCTTTTGCTTTTCACACTTTTGGTGGCTTCTTCTAGGGGATGAATGTGTGTTTCGTTTCGTTTTGAATCCATCTCCAAGAATGGTTCCTCTTGTAAGTTAAAATGCTAATGAATTCTTACAAAGATCTGACTTTCAACTGCAAAGTGATCAAAGAACTATTTAAAACTGTTTTACTTCTTCTGCGAGTTTCTCATCCCTAATGTTATTGCCGGAAACGTGATGTAGGTTACATTCCTCATGGCTTTCTGAAAATGGTTCTCAGGTTTGAGAGAAATGGGTGGGTGCCTTCCTTTGGGGTGAGAAGAGGCACATGCACCCAGCTAGGCAAAACAGAAGTGTGTTCGTGTTATCAGAATGGTTTAGAGCTACGTCCGAACGCAGGATGGACTCATGCATTCGTTATCTGTTGCTGTATAACAAACCACCCCACAATGTAGTGGCTTAAAACAACAAACAGTTACTATCTCAGACTTTCCGTGGGTCTGGAATTCAGGAGCAGCTTAGCTGAATGCTTGTGGCTCAGGGACTCTCAGGAGGTTGCAGTCGGGGGAGGCCTCAGCTCTGTGACACATGGCTCGCTCCACTGGGCTGCTCGAATGTGCCCAAGATGTGGCAGCTGGCTTCCCCCAGATAGCCAC
>NW_027527544.1:3007782-3012454 GCF_008692635.1 Crocuta crocuta | reverse complement strand
CAGATAGCAATGAGGAAGCCACAATGCCTTGTATATCCTACTCAGGGATGTCACATACAGTCACTTTGGTCACGGTCACGTTCTATCCATCAGAAGTGAGTCACTGAGGGCCGCCTACAACTATAGGAAGGAAAAAATCGGGCTCCACCTTTTGAAGGGAGGAGTATCAAAGAATTCGTGGACATAATTAAAAACCACCACAGGTGGTAAATAAGTTAATTGAATCCAATCAAGTGCTGAAGCAACATAGGCGGCAACTACGTACCTCCCTCTCCTCCAATCAAATGCCAGAGTGTTAGAAAAGAAGCAGTGTGGGATTTACCTTGAACTTGGAACCTGAGGTTGAGAAAATCATTCCACCTGAAGGGTAGGAGGCTTCAGTTGTGGTAGTAACTATAAACAGNCGTTGGGGTCTGTCCGGGGTGTAAGCAACTTCTCTCTGGAGATCTGTAGGGCCCAATATCCTGGCTTCCCATTTCTAGTTGGCCACAAATATTATCTATATAGTGTGAGAAACCGTTGACCAACGTAAAGGGTGATTTTCACAACAAGGCAGAATCACGACTGTCATACAAATGTAAAAGGAAGTCGAGTCCAAGATTTTATTTAACTCACTAATTAAATGAAGGAATGGGTGAGATATTCCGACCCATTTAGAGGAAAATTCCAAGAACAGAAACATTTACAGATAGGGAATATTGAAATAAATTTGCAAATGGATGCAAAGCCGGCTTTGGGGGTTGGGGGTGGGGGTCCCTTTGCTTCTCCAATTATTTGTAGGCAAGAAGGCCAGAAGTATTCACAGTGCTGTTAAGTATGGACACCTTCTTCAGTTGTAAAATAGCCTCATCAGAGACAAAGGGTCATATCCCAGTAGGTTCTGACAACCCCACCCACCTCCCTCAGGCTCCAACATTCCAATGTAAGAATAGCCAGTAATCTCTTGCTTATTCCAAACCCTTAAATTTGTCTTTACGTCAAGTAACCTCAATTCCCTCGAGAGGACCAAACACAAGTCCTCTTAACCTTGGGAAGGTTGAGCATGAATAGGGAGAAGATTAAATCAGCCAAATGGACTCTAGCAATATTTTGGTGTTAAGTTCAGGAACAATCTGCGTATGCCATTTCATTTGTAATGCTTCTGTCAATTTGGGGGTTGGTAAAGAATCTGACAGATTAACCTTAGGATTCCAACTTGAAATTGTATGAGAGACTTTAGGCTTGCAATTTTCAAGGAAAGGAATTAAGATTTGACTTGGAAAGCAGAGGGGCAATTGTTTAAGACAACTGGAGCTTCTAGAGGTACCTGAGAGGCTCAGTCGTTTGAGCGTCCGACTTCGGCTCAGTTCATGATCTCACTGTTCGTGGGTTCAAGCCCTGCATCGGGCTCTGTGCTGACGGTTCAGAGCCTGGAGCCTGCTTCGGATTCTGTGTGTGTATGTCTCTCTCTCTGCCCCTCCCCTGCTCACGCTCTGTCTCTCTCTCTCAAAAATAAATAAGCTTTGATTTATAAACGGTTGAGTCTTCAGGGAGGTTTTTGTCTATTAGGGTCCTAAGTTTGTCCATTCAAGTATGTGAATGAATGAAAAGAAGATAAAAACAAACCATATATATATATATATANAAGCCTGAAAAGAAGATAAAAACAAACCATATATATATATATATATATCATTCTAGAATGTTTAGGAAGGGTGCCTGGCTGGCTCAGTCTGTAGAGCATGTGACTCTTGATGATCTCGGACTCATCAGTTCGAACCGCACATTGGGTGTAGAGATTCTTAAAAAATATAAAATAAGGGGCGCCTNCTGTCTCTCTCTCTCTCTCTCTCCTAGAAATAAATTAAAAAAAAAAAACACAGCCCCAAGATTCTTTGACTCACCTCCCATTGAGAGATAAGAAGGAAGGGCCAACGACGTCCCCACGCCTGGAATCTATTGGCCAAGCAAGGCCAATAGACTATGGCGGAATTAACACTGCTGGCTTCCAGGCTCGGGCCTTAAGTAATTGGCAGCTTCCATTTCCCCCTCTCTCTTGGGTGCTCGCTCTTGGCAACCAGCCACCATGCTGTGAGGAGGCCCAAGTGATCTTTGGAGAGGCCCATGTAGAGAACAACCAGAGCCAGCACCAACTTGCCAACCGTGTGTGTGTGTGTGTGTGTGTGTGTGTGTGTGTGTGTGAGCCATCTTGAAAACAGATCCTCGGAGTTCCAGCTGAGCTGTCCCAGCTGACACGGTGGCGTGGTGCAGAGGTGAGCTGTCTCTGTCAAGCCCTGGCCAGATTGCAGATTCTTGAGCAAAAGAAATGCTTCTTATTGTTTCCACCACGAAGCTTTGAGGTGGCCTTTCACAGAAACAGATAACCAAATCAAGATGTGACTTACACACAGTAATGTGTACAAATCCTACGTATGCAGCCTGATGAATTTTTACATTTGTATATAGCCATGTAGCCATCAATCAGGTTAGATACAGAATATTTGCATCTCCCTAGAAGGTTCTGGAGTTGAACAGCTTCTTGAAATACTACCCAGGCACCTGAACTATTAGCCTGCAGCTCTGGGCAGCTCAGCATTATTTTTTCTCAGAGACATTTCCAAACTTAACTGGATTAGAAACATTCTCCCCAGCATCCATCGATGAAATAAAAACAGGCTGTGAGGTGCGGGCCAGAAAGGAGCCAAGGCTCAAACGGAAGTCAACCACAGTGCAGTCTGGAACCTCTGGGAAGTGGGTCGGCAAGAAAACGAGCTGATCTGCTCTTACGCTCCCCATCGGCAGAGTCACCTCGTAAAATGCAAGCACATAGGGTGCTGTCTTAATAACCGTGGTCAGGCCCGCGAGGCCTGATTTGGTGCTTACGGGTCCTAAGTGCCCAAAGCAACCGAGGCCGAAGAAAAGGCTTTGGGGAATCTCTGAGCTGGGCGGGGGAGACTACTCCCCCCTCCAAAATCTGCTCCACCAACTGCTTTATTTCAAACTGTGGGCTGATTTCCATTAATCACACTTGGCCCTAATTACCCTGGAGCAGCCTTTCTTCCTCGGGCCTGGNAGGCTCAAGGAAGAGACTGGGTGAGGAAGTGCCCAGGCCCGCTCCTCTTTCCCGAAAACCCAGGTTCCAGGCCGCCTTGTGATCTCCCCAGGTAGGAAACCGAGTTCCTCCACTAAATAGATTTTCCTTTTGTTGTCACATTAATTTGCAACTCATTAATAGTGACAGAAGTGAGGTACTGCACCGATGCTATTTGCATATTCATGAGTGACTTATTATTAAACAAATAAGATTTTCCTATCTTCGCGAGCACCCAAAGTAAGGCTGAACAGTACATTACACCGGCCCCGATGCTTTATTCTCTCTTTAATATGTTAATAGATGCAGTTGATTTCTTTAAGTAAATACGCATCTATAAAACAACACGTACTTTATAAAAAAGAAATCATTTAAATAATAATCCATTAGCAAAGTTGGCAACAATTTAAGAGGAACAACCCATTAATACCAACGCGTGAGAATCAATTTGCGAATTTTAACTCGGTTGGATGGTGCGTTGCGGACGACCCGGGAGGAGGACCTGCGAAAGTGTGTGCGCGCTTAAAAAAATATTTTAATGAGTTTCCGAAGACAGGCACTCGAATCTTGCGCGTCTTTCGGGTGCCGGCTCCCAGTAAGGCGAAAACTGCCCGCGTCCCGACCCGGAGCAGCGTTTTTCTGGCGTCCGCAGAGCACTGGAATTGTGAGCTGAAAGGCCCGAGCGCCACGTCGCCCCGGCCGCCTTCCCGGTGCCCAGCNCACCCCCTCCCCCTCCCGCCGCGCCCTCCCCGGTGGGCAGGTGGGGAGCGTAGGAGCCGGAGCGCGGCGAGCCAGCGCGGTCTGGTTTCCTTTACGTTTACAAGCTATAAATAAACTTCCCCTTGGGCGGATGCGCGCTGCGTCCAAGGGCGGCTTCCCGCCGAATCGGGCGGGTGGTTTACGATCCCGGCCGGGAGCTGGTCCTAGCGCGGCCTGAGCTCAGGGTGGGGCGCTGGCTCTGGGAGAGCTCAGAGGTCGGCCAGGAGTGGCCGAGTGACCCTCCATCTCCCGCGGGGCTGGGGCGCCACTGCGGTGAGGCCCGAGGGTGGGGCTGGGTGATTTATGAGCCGTCACCCCACCCCGCCCCTCCCGTTTCACTTGTTTTCCTCGCCTTCTTCCCAAAGCCTCGCCTCCAACCTTGCCCAGGGACGATTTGGCAATTTCAGGCTGCTGGAGCGCCAACACCGGCCCCGGCGGGGCGCGGGGGCGCAGGAGGTGNCTCTCTGACCCTCAAGGTCACCGGGCCTGGGGAAACCACCGGCCCACGCCGGAGCAGAGGCCACCGCCCGAGTCGGAACCCTCCTGGGGGGGGTGGTGGTGGTGGTGGTGCGCAGCTCCACACGGAAGCCCAGAGGACAGAAGACTTAGCGCAGAGGCCGCCACGAGTCCCAACACCGCCCTCCCTCTAAGGGACGCCGTTTCACTGGGCCTTGGCGCGCACACGGCGAGCCGGGCCCCCCCGGAGTCCCCAGCACACGTGTGTAGGGCGGCTAGTGTACGCGGATGGGCCTATGGGGACTGCAGAAGGAGTGGGGTGACTGTGGCAGCTGCTACCTTCGCTTCCGCTGAGGCTTGGGAGGCTACGGAGGAGACAGGCGGCCA
>NW_027527544.1:3005528-3007725 GCF_008692635.1 Crocuta crocuta | reverse complement strand
ACGCGCGGCCAGCCGAGTGGGCGAGGGCCTGGTTTGGGAATGAGGAAGGGGCGTCTTCCCTCCGGGAGGCTCCGCAGCGAGCGCCCCCAGCGTCTCTTTGGCTCCCGTGCCTGCGTCGCGAGGGCAGCGGCCCCACAGCACCCCAGGCTCGCTCTTCTGCCCGGTGTTTGCTTAACCCTCAACCCCTCCGCCGCAGCTGCGAGTAGACGGATTCCTGGCGGCGCGAATGCCGGGGCTGGACCCCAACCTGGGGCCGTCGAGAGCGCCTCTTCCCCCCTCCCAATCTCCAGGTCGATGGTCCCAATGGGCCGTTGACTCCGCCACCTACACGGGCATGGGGGCCTTCAGGGATTGACAGAAGGGGACCCTTGGCAAGGTCCCCATTGTTCCCCGGGAGCTGGGAAGCTGACTCACGCTCTGAGCACAGAGCGATGCGAGTGTTTTCTCGGCAGCCTTTACCCGAGTGCTTTATTTAGACAGGCTTTATTTACAGTACACATGTTTTCGGCTCGTTATTCTGGAAGCGGGAATGGAAACTGGGCAGAGCAGGAGTTCTCCCCGTGAGCCTCACGTTTGGAAGGGGCTGAGGCTCAGCGCAGTCGAAGGATCCTTTTCTGGCTGGCTGGGTTCCCTGGTGAGATGCTTTGGAGGAAAGCAGCGATCGGATGGGAGTAGAGGGCGCTGGGCGGCACACACGGAGTCCCCCCCTCCTATAGTGCCACTCTGCAGAATGCACAGTGGCGCCAGAGAGGGGAGACCTCCACAGGCCCATTTCACAGACCTCAGGGAGGGTGAGGGCCAGCACCTCATACAGACCATACCAGCTTGGTGAGAAACGCGAATGTCTTTGACTTCATTTCCTGGGCTCCTTCCTTACGGCTTTGGACCTTCCGGGGAACCCAGATCTGGTCTCTCTGGATTCAGCCAAGGGCCTTTTCCAGACTCCTGGGCCCAGGGTCCCGGGCCAGCCAGGCCCGCTGGAAGGCCTGCGGTTGCCAGCCTGCAGTCAAACCTGCCTTTTGGCAGCTGTTTAGTGAGTGGGGTGGTCCGGTTAGGGACTGCAGGAAATTGTCTGAGCTAGATTAAATATTTTACAAAACCTTCGGGGGGCCCACGGTTGACTTGAAGCTGGCAATGTTAAACCAAACAAAAGTTAACGAGTTCTCTCTCCTGACTTTTTAGGTACAGTTCAGAGAAAACGGGGGTTAGTGCTCTTTAGAGGAAGCAAGTTTTAATGGCGTTTCCTCTAATTTGTCTCCACATCGGGATGTTGTAGGCTTCCTGCCGCTTGCAGAACTCCCCCTGGAGCTGCGGTGGAAGAAAAGCCTCTCTTGGGGTCTCTCTTTGGAGGGGGGGCGTAGCTGACTTGATACTCGTGGCCTCTGAATGCTAAGTCCTGGCCCTTTTGCTTGCTTCTGCCTTCTGCTTGGAGAGAAGCACAGCCTGATGGGAGGTGCTTGGGCCCCAGGAACTGCACAGGCCCCAGTGCAGACATTGGGGCCTCTTCTCCCCCCCTGCCCCAGGGCAGCCCCTGGGGGAGAAGGGCCTCCTTTTCAGGAGTCAAGGCCTAACAGCCTTTGCCTCGGTTTCTCTCCCTCTCTTCAGTCTCTGGCTGCAAATCTCGAACTGCGTTCTGGGGTCTGCCTGCCCTGTTTCCCTTCCTGAATCTCCTCCCTCTGTCCCNCCCCCTGCACAGATACCCACCCCATCTCCAGGCCCAGGCTGCAGCGTAGGAGCTCTGCATCCAGAAGTGCACTGCGGCCATGCTGGAGGAGATGGCTTGACCTTTGCAGGAAGGGAAGAGAAGGCAGATTCACAGCTTGCCGCACACGCTGCGGGGACACTCAGGGCTGCACAGGGAGCTGCGGGCAGGCGCTGCCACGGCCCCAGCAGCTCTGACAGGAGCCTGGAAGAGGAAACCGGCTCCGGGAGGCAGAGCTTCTGTGCTGCGGGGTGGGGGTGCCCGGGCGCGGGGTGCTCAGGCCAGCTCGGGGAGGCGAGTGGAGCTGCTTGGGGGTGGGGACTGTGGCTGNTGGCACCTCCCGGCGTGCTCATCTGATGCAGTTCCAACTCCCTCAAACGATTCCGCAGCCCCAGCGCTCGCGGGAGTGTGGAATTACAGTTGGGAGGCGAGGCGCTCGGGGACAGGCGACGCGCAGAGCTGGGGGGCGGGGGACGGTGCGGAAGCACAGACCCG
>NW_027527544.1:3005142-3005486 GCF_008692635.1 Crocuta crocuta | reverse complement strand
AATGGCTCATCGGATGGACGAGAGCGGGGCGGCTCTGAGCAGCCTAGGAAAGGTACACTCGCCAAAGGGAGGAGAGCCTGGAGCCCAGTTGGGTCTTTAAACTTTAAAATGTGGGGTGGCGTCTTTGATACAGCACCTTCCCAGGGGAAAAGAGTCCCTTATTTATAAGTCCCCAAAGACCCCAGGCGTACCTAGGGGCGTGTGTCTTGGGAAGGGGTCCATGCTAGACCTTTCCTAGGCTCTGAGGGAAGGGTTGGGCAATGATGGGGTGCTCCCACCATGCACCCAGGCTGCTGCCCTTAGGGGTGGGGGGGAAGGTGCCTCCTTTCGCTCCGCTGCTGGAC
>NW_027527544.1:3003039-3005067 GCF_008692635.1 Crocuta crocuta | reverse complement strand
GGAAGGCCCCTCCCAGCGCCCAGTTGCCGTGGTCCCCGGAGCAGATGGCAACTTTGTCTCCTGGTGTGCGCGCAGCGACTTTCAACACATTCAAAAGGCTGCGCTCAGCCTGTCGGGGAAGCCTCGCTNCCCCCTCTGCCCCCCCCCCCCCGCCACAAAGGGGTAGGCTCGGCGTCTTTTGCACTGCCCAATTAACAGTCACCGGGTAATGTGAAAAGTGTTTGCCCTGCCACCCTCGGTGCAGGCTCAGGTCGCGCCGCTGGGCCTGCCAGACGCGCGTCGGGCGGAAAGCTCAGCCTCTGGGACAGGCCTCAGGTGAGCGCAGGGCTCCGGCCCGGGGGTGGGGTGAGGTGCTTTCTCAGGCCCTGTGCCCCAGGCTCCGTGCCCCGGGCTGGGCTCCCTTCACCTCCGCAGGGGAGGAGGGCAAGGCCCAGGCTTGTGGGCGACGCCGGCCCCCGCCCCCCCACCGCGGGGTACGTGTTCTGGGCCCCCCAGAGCGGTCGGTGGCAGGTTTGCGGTTTCGCGTGGAGGCTCTAGTGCCGTTCTAGGCATGCAAAAAACGAGGTTCGTGTGTGCTGTGGAGACCCGCGCAGTCCCTGGGCCTTCTAGGAGGCCTGCTGGCTGGAATCCTCGCGCTCCCCGCAGCCCAGAGTCACCCTAAGTGTCCCGCACTCCTGGGAGCCCAAGCATACATTTCGACCACTGAACCCCCCCTGTCTGCGTATTGTTAAATCACGTACACCCTTCTAATCTTTCCTATTTATTTCCCGGGCCTGCCTGGCCACAGATTTCTGCAAGACAGAGCAGTCTTCGGGTTCCTTCTGCTTCCAGAGGGGCCATAAAAAACAGATGGTCTCATTAGGAACAATTTATGCATATATATTTCGAAGAGTTCAGCAGAGCCGAGGTAGGCTTGCAGCCCCTGCGTCAGGCAGGAGCAAAATATCACCACTTGCAAATGTTTCCAGTTTGCAAAATAATGGCCTATCCAAAGTAGCTAAGCAACGAATTACTCAAACACTAGAAGGTTAGATGCCAATATTATCACATTCCTCGTGTTCCTTAAACCGTCCTCCTCCGCGGTCATTGGNCGATTTCTTTTTGCCACTGGACTGCTAGCGGCCCTGACTGTTTCCTCTCCCTGATGCCTCTTCCTGGAGGCAACTCCATTTTCTTACCCAGTTCCCTTTCCTTCCTCCTAGGAGACATCCCCGCCCCTTAGGAGGCGCTGCCTTCAGGCTAAATTTACCGCCGCGCCAGGTTTAAGCCTTAGGCGTTGCAGACCTGGCGCAGGAATGGCGGAAGCCGCAGACAGAGCCCCATTCATCTGCAAAGGCGGAAGGCTGAGCGATTCGCTCCCTCGGCTGTCCCTCGACTCCTCTGTCTTCCCTTCAGGCCCAGTCGGTGGCTTGGGCTCACCTCGACTTGTGAGCTGTGGCCCTGCACGCCGCAGGGGTTCACTCTTGGCCGGAAGAAGGCCACCTCACTTTTGGTGCCGCCGCAGTTCTACCACCAGGAGTTTGTGCCAAGCCATTCCCATATACATCTATCTTCTTTAAACCCCACAGCCACGCATGGGTATGGGCGACACGTCTCCCATTTTGCGGATAAGGAAAACTGAGGTTAAGCAATTTGCCCCAAATCCCAGTTGGCTGGAAATGAAGCCCTTAATCCAAAACCTGAGTTTTCATTCAAGGCGTCAAAGACACCTTCGGAATAGTATAAAACCACAGCGGGNCTCTGAGGTTTCAGGCATGTGGTCTAGGCGTCCGCTTGGCAATTGGAAAGCACGCCGGCTAGACGCAGGCGAGACCTGGCAAACGGAGGCGTGCTTGGGATTTGGGGCGCCAGGGTGGCTGCACGGGCTGGGGGCAGGATTGCGGGGCAAAGCGGGGCTGCAGGGGTCTTGCAGCGCGTGGAGAAGGCTCCTGTCGCCCCTTCGGGACCGCCACGGCCGCTTCTGGGGCTGGGGCGCTCGTGGGACGTGCTGCGGGGTGTGGAGGGCTCGTCCGGGCGACCTGGGGCCCG
>NW_027527544.1:2999351-3003027 GCF_008692635.1 Crocuta crocuta | reverse complement strand
GTTGTATCCAGAATTCAAAAGCGCTGCTTCTTCTTTTTTTAATCCACTTCTCTTCATTTGCTCAAGCTGCCAGTGTAGGGTCTACCCTTCATTGACATAAAACCCATGGCCTGAATCAGTCGGCGTNTGTTGTGTGACACTGCGGTGTCCTGCTCTGTGACAGTGTTCCCCGGGCACAGGCCAGCAGCCACCCTCACCTCAGTTCTGCCGGTCCCCGCTTACATCTGCAGAACTAGGGACATTCGTCTCCTGCGTTTTTCTCTTTTCCAGCAAAAGCTCCTGGTGATGTATGTGGCCTGAAGCTACCTCTCAGGTGCTCCTCGCGCTCGCGCTCTGGTGAGGCATGTGATGCCTGCACAGAGGGGTCACCAGGCCTGGTTCTGTTGCCGGGGTGACTGGCAGGTGGGGTGCCCCTCGTGAGCACCGTATGTGAGGCCTCTGGTACAGTCTTTGCCTGGCCCTGCAGCAGCTGAGAAAGGGGGCAAGGCAAAGTGGGGTGCTCCTGGGACCCAACAGAATGCCCTGCTGAGTCACCCCTCCCCTGCCCCCACCAGGAAAGGGAGGCCTTTCTCCCTAAGGCCGCTTTCCACCCGGAAGTAAGAGATGGCCTGACTATTTTGGGGGACCTGGGATGAGTAAAAGCAGATGGAAAAGGAATTGGGTCATGAACTTTTGTTTAAGGAACGAAGGCTTGCCCTGGTAAATTCTAGAGTATCGGGGCCCCGTGGGGACATAGGAAGGCCTCCAACGGGTGTTTTCTAGACCTTGAAAGAGTTAATGGAAGAAATGTTCATGGTTTGTCTGTTTGCTCAGGCCGCACACTTATCTGACCCATCGCGGGGAGGGTAGAACTTCAGAAGCTTCGTTCTCTCTCCCGCTTGGCTCAGAGTTCCAGAAAACCCTTAAGTAATCACGATAATCTGTTCAGATTCCTTAAGGTCCGAAGCCATTTGGTGTTCCCACTTGGGTCCTGTAAGAAAAGACAGGGAGGGGGGAGAAAANCCGCCACCCCCCCCCTCCTCAGACACACCTTCCCTGATCTGGGCCCCAGGGCCTCAGACCTTTGGACCCTTTATGACCCCCAGCCTCCATCATTCCCAAGAGGATTCTTTCCCTGCTAAAGAAATTCTGCGCTGAGCTATCGCAGTAGGCTGGCCAGCCCTGTCCCCATTTCTGGTGACATTCGCCAGGGTTTTGCTTAGTCGTTTATACACCATTCCCAGAGAAGCTGCAGGCGGAAGTGAAAGAATGCTGGGCTGAATTTTTGTAAGTCTTTTCTAGTCTGTTCTGCGGCTGATCTAGCCGTACACGCTTAGGCAGGCCTCTTTCCCTCTGAGCCCGGGTGTGGGGAGAGATAGCTTCAAAGGGCCTTTTCAGTCCAGCCTTTCTGACAATTTCTTTCACAAGACTGGAAGTGGCCAGGGTTCTAATCCTCAGGACTGGATACAAGGAAAAGGCAGTTTTTTATATGATGGGGAGGTTTTGGTGTTTATGGCTGACTCTCAGTCCAGGTGGTTTGGGGGAAGGGGTCTGACCCCATCTCCTGGCTGCAGGAATGGGATACACAGAGCCTTTGAACCTGGCCCCTTGCCCCACTGTGGCCGCACCGATCGGTTCAGAGGTAGGTCTGTGACCTGAGCGTGTCTCAGAGAGACAGTTTCAGAACTTGCTGCTTCTAGTGGAAAAGAGAATCACACGAATGCAGTCTTACTTGTATGAGCCCCTGGATCCCACTGAGCCTGAAGTCGGGTCTGCCCCACGCTATTTCAGTTATGTGTGCCAATAAATTCCTTTCCTCTGCTGAAATCACTTTGATCTGGCTTTTACGTCCCTTGATTTCCCTGCCATCCTGGGGGAGCAGAGAGGTCACTTATCCCCAGACAGGTCCCCGGAAGTGAAATCTGGGTGGTATAGAGCCAGAATGGGAACCCAGATCTCTCCTGTCACAGTGCTTGGCCCAACGAGCTTTGTCATCATTTTGGTTCCCTTTCTCTGGCCTCTTTGCATGTTTCCAAGGACCCATCCAGAAAGTCAACCTAGTACGCTGGGCATCTTCGTCCTGGTTGGTGCCAGGGGAGAATGGTTGCTTTCATTTCTGGCAGAGACTGTCCAAGATTTCATGCTTTGCTCCCAAACCCCTCCCAAGCTACCTCCCAAGATCAACTTCCTTTCGTTTGGTTTTCCGTTTTGTTTTTTTGCCCTCGTCCCAAGGACATTTTCTTGACTCCCATCCATTCCTTTAATCTGCTCTTCTATATTCTACTTTCAAGACACTTCCCAGGCCCGGGTCTGGAGACCAAGTACCGGTAATTATTAGTTTTGTTGTGGTGTGAATTATACCCCTACCTCCGCCTTGCCCGCCAGGCATCCATACTTTGCCTCCCTTCTTTTGAGCAGCTTCTAAGGNCCATATGGATATCTGAGAAAGAGGTGGCCATCTTCCCTTGCTCTGGCCTAGATAAAGTAGTGTGGCCCCTCACCCCCCCTACCCTGGCGAGGCCAGCCCTGTCACCATGTAAACTACAGAGAGCCCTGGACCAGGAGATAAGAGACCTGGTATCAGGCAAATACTCTAGTTAGTCTCACTCACACCCNGAGGCGAGATAGTGAAATTCTCAAATTGCTGGGCGACTTGAGAGTGGGTGGTGACCATGTGACTCAGTTCTGGCCAACGAGAGGTAAGCAATAATCTCCAGGAAGGGTTTCCTTTCCCAAACAGATAAACATTCTCTTGAAGNTATTGTGCCTGGAGGTGCAGCAGCCATCTTGGCACCATGAGGATGAACCCCCCGCCACCCTCCCCAAGCAGTGGACAGCAGAGTGGGAGGATAGGGGGGTCTGTGATAACCTAAGTAGATGCATGAGCTCCGGATTCTGTATGTTTCTCTGGATTTCTCCTACAAGAGAAAAAGAAACCCCTTTTGTCTTTTCTTTTTACTCAAGCCACTGTTAGTAGGATTTCTTCTTCTTCNTTTATTAATTTGTTTTTGGTAGGCTCCATGCCCAATATGGGGCTTGAACTCATGACTCTGCGATCAAGACTTGCATGTTCTACCATGGAGCCAGCCAGATGCCTCAGGATTTCTGTTACTTATAGCATTCTTACTTGATACACCTAGGCTCCGTTTCTAGCTCTTCTCTAACTCACTGTGTGGTCCTGGGCAAGTGACTTCACTTCTCTGGCCCTCGGTTTCCTCATTTGTAGAATGAGTATTTGTGAGTCCGTGCTCTAGATGATTCTGTATAGCTACCACATTCTCATTTTATAAATGTAGCTTTGTATCTTTTTCTGTGGTCCCTACCTGCGTTTAGGTCTTATCATCTAAGACTGCCAGCCAGTCTCCTTACCTCCAGGTCCGCTCTACCTTCTACATTCCACACACCTCCCTCTGATTAACTCCAAATATAGGAAGTCTGCTTTGTTATGCTTGGAAATTGCTAATGGTTCTTCTTACCCACAAAATAGAATCCTGAGTCTTTTTTTCTTTATTCCCTTCAAATGTCAAGGGGTGATAACTTAATCCGTGACAAACCAAAATAACCAAATAGCAGATACAGGAATAATTATTTAATAAATGCCATGTGTACAATTTATTGGTTGGTGTGGAGGACTAACTTGGGTTTGTAGCTCATGCCGGGCCCTGTCTGCGCACCCCCCCCCCAAATTCTGGATGAG
>NW_027527544.1:2993247-2999340 GCF_008692635.1 Crocuta crocuta | reverse complement strand
TTAACTGTACAAACAAAGCAAAAATATAGCAACAAGCATAGAACAGAACCAGAAGAAAACAGGAGGGTATTTATAATAGAGGTGAGAGGGTCAGGTGGACTTAATCGAAAGATGACAAGGACAAAATGCCATTTTTTTTAGTTTATTTTTGAGAGAGAAACAGAGACAGAGAATGAGCGGGGGAGGGGCAGAGAGCGAGGGAGACACAGAACCCGAAGCAGGCTCCAGGCTCTGAGCTGTCAGCACAGAGCCGGACGTGGGGCTCGAACTCATGACCTGAGCTGACGTCGGACGCCCAACCGACGGAGCCACCCAGGCGCCGTCTTGATGATTGTAGCTGTAAGTAATCTTTTGTATCGGGTAGAGTGCAAATACCAAGTCTTTTGACTGTGACCTGACTCAGCATACCGTTCCCGCTAATGGGCCTGATCTCACGCCTTCTGGGGGCACACTTGAACTCAATGTTGCGTGCCCTGCAGCTGAGCCCAGCTCTTCCCTTTAGGACTTCTGTGTCTTCCTTTTCTGTGAAGCCTTTCTTGGTTCCCGCTGCTTCTTTTGAACCTGAAAAGTGAGGGTTCCTTCCCTCTTGAATGCCCTGCACTCTGTATCTGCATTCCTGAGTACCGCCACAGCCTTCCTGATGGTGGGCTCCAGGTACCTGACACCCAGTGTCCGGTATACAGTAGGGCCTTAGCAAACAATTTGTTGTCAGAGAAAAAGAATAAACCAGACTCCACCCCTACTTCAGGAAGGCACACGTGCGCGGTCGTAAGTGGGCAAATGTATGTGCACCCCCTTTAAGTGCTGGTGTGCTTGGAAGTTGGTTTGCAGGAAGGTCTCTGACACCATATTGGTGTGAAGCCAAGTCTTCCGTATCAACATGTTGACCCAGGCTCTCTCTGTTTTTTTTTTTAAGGTCGATTTGTTTATTTAGAGACACCGAGAGAGAGCACAACCCGGGGAGGAGCAGAGAGAGAATCCCAGCCAGGCCCCTCGCTGTTAGCGCAGGACCTGACATGGGGCTCGAACCCCAAACCAGGAGATCATGACATGAGGCGAACTCTAGAGTTGGACGCTTAACTAACTGAGCCTCCCAGATACCCCTTGAGCCTCTATCTTTAATCAGGACCTGGCATGGATGTAGTAGCTATTGCAACCACCCAGCTGCGTAACAAACACCCCCCCCAACCCCCCGTGGCTCACCACAAACCCTATTTCCCACCCATGGATGCTTGTGGCTTCTCTGCTCCAGCCTAGGGGGTTGGATTGAGGCCACCTCCAAGCACCTCTCACTCCACGTCAAATTTGCACCAGCTACCTGGAGGCACGTTTCAGACCTCTGACTGTACCCTCCTGACTTATATTCCACGGACCAAAGTGAGTCACGTGGCTGAGCCCCACATTAGTGGGACCTGGGGGTGTACTCTGCCCATGGCGGGGTGCACAGAGGGGCTGGGGCGAGGGAGATCACCGAGCAAGGACACAGTGGGCCGCACTGCGTGAGCCGAGGCTGGGGGCCCAGCTACAAAGGCCCGAAGCCAGAGGTATGGCAGTGGCCTTGTGGGCAACAGGGAAGAAGATCTAGGAGGAGGCCAAACTAGATGGGGGCTCGCGCTGCCCTGAAGGAAATCCATTCTTGGGCTGCCATGGAGGACGGACGGCTCCAGGTCCAGGTAAGGGCATGGAATCTGCTGTAGGCACTGCCGGCCAACTCCCCCCTCCGTGGTGTCTCTGTCGCTCTGCCGCTCATCCTTAGTGGGGAACGATCTCGATGGCCATTTTCTTGGCATGAGATCCTGGGCCGGGGGAAAGTGTAACCTTTGAAAAGATGACAGTTAGGCTTCTGGAGTGGTGAGTCTTTCCTCTTGGGTGTCTGGTGTTTGAGTCCTTCAAAAACCAGCAGGGAGGCGCCGGGTGGCTCCGTCCGTTAAGCATACTCTTGATTTCAGCTCAGGTCATGATCTCACGGTTCGTGAGTTCGAGCCCTGCGTCGGGCTTGCTGCTGTCCGCACAGAGCCTGCTTTGGGTCCTCAGCACCACCCCCCCCACCCCCCGTCCCTCCCCTGCTTGCATACTCTTTCTTTCTCAAAAATAAGTAAACTTGAAAAAAAGCCAGGAGAGATTGGGTGGGAGGAGGATCAAGGACTCTTCTCTAGATGATGGGGAATAGCTGAGGCTCTGCTGGCCTTCCCCCTCCCCGAGAGCCAGTGGTTAAATCTTTACCAGCACATCACTGCTGCTCCATTCCATCAAAACCTTAGAAGTACCTTTCTCGTGGTTTCTTGGAAGTCTGCTGTTCTCCTTGTAAAGGCAAAATGAGTTTGTGACTGCGGTGCGGTGGAATGAGGCAATTGTACTATCCCACGCTTGTTCAGTTCTTAATCTAGAAAAGAAGGCTTCGAGCACTTTGTTTTTAAATTCAGCAAGTCCTGTGTGAGGCTGGGGGCTGTCACCTGGCCAGGGGAGGGTCCATGGTGAGAAGGCCGGTCGGGGGAGGGGGAGGGAAGTGACTGAGTCTGCAGGAGGTTGACCCTATCTATCTAGCACTTTCGATTGAGCCCACGATTGTCATGCATCACCTGAAAAGGTTATAAATCGCCCCCCGTGTTGAACAGCTCCAGAATGAATGAAATGGAATGAAATGTGCACCATGTGAGAGGGCTCATCTGAGGTTTGGGGCTTTGCCAACGTACTGAATGAACGACTGAGGGAGTAGATAGAGGTGGAAGTAGTTTTGTGTGCCTCTGTTCGTCTCCTTCTGTAAGTATTTTTAAAATTTTAGTTATTGTTATCATTGTTATTTTATTTTTAAGTAAAATATATAGGCGTACTTCATGCCTGGCATGGAGCCCAGTGCAGGGCTTGAACTCACAGCCCTGAGGTCAAGACCGGAGCTGAGATCAGGAGTTGGACGCCCAACCGACTGAGCCACCCAGGTGCCCATCCTTCTGCATTTTCTTTCTTTCTTTTTTAAAAAAAAATTTTTTTTTAATGTTTATTTGTTTTTGAGGGAGAGACAGAGCGTGAGCGGGGGAGGGGCAGAGAGAGAGAGGGAGGCACAGAATCCGAAGCAGGTTCCAGGCTCCGAGCTGTCAGCACAGAGCCTGACTCGAGGCTCGANTGGTGTCCCCTACGTGATCTGCGATCTGAGGGCAGGATCGTGGGTCTGTACTTCCCGATCCCCTGTCCTGCCCTCACAAAGCCCGTCATTAATTCCTGCGGGAGCTGCCACCCCCGCCTATCCTTTGGCACGGTGTTGGCAGTCTCTTAAGGAGAAAGGAATAATTTTGTCTCCTGTCACGTAGCAAAATCAAAGCTTTTGGCAAGCATGAAGCCTGGGAGGCCTTTCCTGCCACACGTATAATTAGAACTTTGGGCTAAGCCCATCCCCGAGGAGCAAAACATTACATTTTAAGGCACATGCTTTCGGATTTATTTATTNTTCTTAAATCGGGTCTGCTCCCAACACAGCGTTTCCACATATGGATATTAATTTATGTGATCACTTGAATACAAACGCTCGGCTGTCTCCATAAGTTATAGAAGCAATCATCCCAGGGAGCATCGGAGATACCGAGAGTCAATTCCTGTGTAATAATTTCATATTCGAGCCAGGGATGCCAAATCACGGCCCCTTTGGATAAAATGTGAGCCTGCGGAAACACTCCCCTCCCCCTTTTTATTATTGTGCATTTTATTTCTCCATAAAATACGTTTATGCCCTGGAAAAACAAACCAGCCCAGGGGGCCAGGCTGACAGCGTGATGCAGGGGGCGCTTCCTGGAAGCTTCTGACTCAGCCACTGGCAAGCACAGCGGTGAGGGAGTGTGCCCGTGAGCTGCCGAAGAAGCCCTCGGGGGGCCGAACCTTGAGGGGGGCGGGGGCAAGNNTTTGAGATATAATTCACATATTCTACCATCCGCCCATTTAACGTGTGCATTTCAGTGAGTTTTAGTGCCCTCCCGCAGAAATGCAACCATCAGCACTTCTTATCAGCCCCCAGAGAAACCCTGTCCCCACGAGCAGTCACTCCCCATTTCCCTCCGGCCGCTCCGCAGCCTCGCGCATCCCCTCATCTACTTTCTGTTGCTGTAGGTTTGCCTGTTCTGCAATTTTCTTACAAGTGAAACCACGCGATCCGCGTCTCTCGTGACTGGCTTCCTCCGCTTAGCGTAACGTTTCCAAGGGTTATTCTTGTTGTAGCAAGTGTCGGTCCCTCGTTTCTTTCGTAGCCGAATAGTGTACCCCGCCATGTGGATTTGCCACATTTTGCTGATCTGCGCATCTGTTGGACATTTGGGTTGTTTCTGCCTTTGGACTCTTGTGAAGAGTGCTGTGCGAACACTTGTGGACGCGTGTTACATACATATCTAGGAGCAGAATTGCTGGGTCATATGATAACTGTATGTTTAACCTTATTGAGAAAGTGCTAGACTGGTGTCCGCAGTGTATGTGGGTTTCATTCCCTCCTCTCTTTTTGATTGTATAAATTGTGGTAAAATATATGTAACATAACATTTGCCATTTAAAAAAAAATGTTTATTTTTGAGAGAGGGAGAGACAGAGAGCGAGGGGGGGAGAGCAGAGAGAAAGGGGGAGACACAGAATCTGAAGCAGGCTCCAGGCTCCAAGCTGTCAGCACAGAGCCCGACATGGGGTTTCAACTCTGGAACTGCGAGATCACTACCTGAGCTGAAATTGGATGCTTAATGGGCGGAGCCACCCAGGCACCCATAAAATTGACCATTTTAACTAAACATTATTTTTTAATTTAGAGAGGGAGAGATAGAGAGAGAGTGTGTGTGAGCAGGGGAGGGGCAGAGAGAGTCCTTTTCTCTCCCAAGAAAAAATCGCAAGCAGGCTCCAGGCTCAGCGTGGAGCCTGACGTGGGGCTTGATCCCACCACCCTGGGATGAGGGCCTGAACTGAGAGCAAGAGTTGGATGCTCAACCGACTGAGCCACCCAGGTGAACCCTCCCCCTGATAATCTGTATTCTACTTTTGATCTCTCTGAATTTCTCTGTTCTAGGGTTCCGATTCCTTTCATAGCCTTCCCGATGGATGTTTCTCTGGGTTCTGCTTAAATACCTCCAGCGACAGAGGGCTCGCTCCTTTGTCAGGCATCCCATCCTGCTTTCAAAAACATCTGTTGAGAAGCCTTTTATGTAACTTCTGCCCCGATCAGCTCCCCTCAGACCCATCCACCAACCTCCGTATTGCCCCTCCGGGCTTAGTTGACTTCCCCATCCGCAAGATAAGCTGTAATGGAAACCCCCCCACCCCCCTTTCAAACAAAACCCTCTGCCTTCTAGGATGTAGCTCCGGGAGGACAATCTCTTAGCGGGATAAGAAGTGAGCAGCTCTGACCTTGTGCCCCCTGAGCCCCCTTCCCCTGGAGGGTCCTCACTTTGAAATCTACTGATACCAACACACTAGGGCCCAGGGCTGCCCCCTCTTCGTTTTACACTTGGGTCCCAGGGATACGCTCTCCCCAGCTTGGCTTCTCTTGAGACCGTTAAACACCAAGGGAGGCCAGAAGGGACACTGATATGGAACACACCAAACAAAGGCCCCCCGGCTCACAGAGCACAGGATCACACCGGCCCTGCAGAGCCCGCCTCTTCCAGGGCTGTCCTAAGCCACAAGGCTTGGGGCGATGTGTAGATTTTTTTTCCCTTCTGTCTTTGCTGGGCTTTCTTTCTGAAAATCCTGTTGTTCCTCACATGTTGCACCTCCCGGATGATTCTGTATGTCTGTTATCTTTTCTCCCATGGTTTCTGTCTCTTTCATTATGCTCTATGTTCTGGAAGAATCTCTTGANGACCTGAGCTGAAGTCGGACGCTCAACCGACTGAGCCACCCAGGCGCCCCTCTCCTCTTTCTTTAAATTCTCACCAGTTTCCCAAATTATCTGTTTTCTCCAGGATCAACTTTCCTGTTGTTCTTCTCTGTCTTTCTCTTTGATGTTGCAGACTTTCTTCACGTGGGTAGGGCGTTGCTTCCTGCGGAGCCAGAGGAGGAACGCGGACCAGAGCATTGCGTGGTTGTGTGACACGGGCGGGGACTGGTGGTTGGGGAGCTCCAGTTAGGTGC
>NW_027527544.1:2992520-2993122 GCF_008692635.1 Crocuta crocuta | reverse complement strand
CTTACACCGATTCCAATCCGCTGTCTGCCTTCTGGCTCCTCTCTGGTCCCAGAAGCAGGACCTGACACGGGGGGTGGAGGGCCAGCCCTGTGTTTGGGAAGGGGTTCCCGGGAAACCCCAGTAGAAGGGTGCAGAGATGAGCCAGGGAAGGGAAGGAAAGGAAACCAATAAAGGGATGGTTGCCAAGCAAGTTAGCGCTGTGGGCAGCTGGGACTCTGTTGTGCCGGTGATCTGCGGCCATCAGTGGAGAGCAGCCCACCCAAGGAGCAGGGGCGCTGGGGGGTTTCCCTGCCATGCTTGCTTCGTGGCTGCGCTCCTTGATGCCGGGGGGTGGGGGGGTCTTTGCTTATGGCTTCTGAGTCCACAGCATGTNAGGCTGCTGGTCACTTCCACTCCTGCGGCACGTGTCAGGCTGCCTCGTCCGCAGTCCTTGGCGATGACGGTGGGGAAGCTCTTCCAGTCTTTCTCCAGCCAGCCTGCTTCACCCCCATTTCCCCTCCCAAAGCCTTATCCCATCCATGGAGCAGTGGGGGCTGGAACTGATTTGAGCTGGCAGATTGCGTGCATCTCCCCCTAACTCTGAATCCGGGATGTCAGGATGT
>NW_027527544.1:2991236-2992506 GCF_008692635.1 Crocuta crocuta | reverse complement strand
GAGGAAGTAGGGGGGAGAGAAAGACAAGCTCAGTGGCATCGCAAGGGAGCCACCTGTCATATCTAAGAAGTGGGACATTTTGCAGAACAAATGTCTTATTCTCTTCAATACGTTCAACTCATTTTTTAAAATACTTATTTTTGGGGGGGGGAGCACAAGTGGGGGAGGGGTAGAGAGACAGGGGACAGAAGATCCGAAGTGGGGCCCTGAGCTGACGGGCTGACAGCAGCGAGCCCGATGTGGGACTCGGACTCACGAATCACGAGGTCATGATGTTGTAAGCCAAAGTCGGAGGCCTATCTGACTCAGCCACCCAGGTGCCCCCACAAAGAGCCTTTTAAAAGCACAGTGTCTTCTCTGGCTGGTGGCAAAGGAGGCAAGCAGAAGTCAGAGATATTCAAAGCACAGGAAGGGCGACATGGGCTGTTGCTGGCTTGAAAATGTGCAAGAACCAGAGAACGGCCGGAAGGGAATGGGGAAGAGAACTGCCGGAAAGGAAGTGGGGAGGGACCTCAGTCCTGCAGCCACGAGGACCTGAATTCTGGTACCAACTTGGACAACACCAGAAGGAGACTCTTCCTCAGTCCCTACAGATGAAAGCCCAGTCTGACTGACACCTTGACTTTGGCCTTTGAGACTCAGAGCGGAGAACCGAGGCCACCCGGACTTCTGAGCTGCGGAAGTGACACGTAGTAACTGGATGGTATTTTAAGCTGCCAAATTTGTGGTAATTTGCTAGCCGGCAGTAGAAGGACAAAGACAGATGTGCACTTAGGTGTTAATGGCCGTGATATCTGGGACGTGAGAGTGTGAGCTTTTTATTTTAACCTTTTTGATGGTCTGTATTTTCTAACGTTTCGCAGTGTGCCTGTTTTTCCATTATACTGAAAGGGCACAGTTTAAAAAAAAACGTTTTCGATTGCTGGGGGCAGGGAAGGCAGGGAAGGGAAGATTCCTTCCTTTCATTTCTTCCCCCAAGACAACCTACTGCAGCATTTTTCTGTTCTTCCTCCCTGACAGTTGCTGCATTTTCTACCACTGACGGTATTAATTAATAACATAATATTTTTAATTTAAGTCACCTTTTGAAAACCAAGCCAAATCAAACCACCCCAAATATTTTAGCCTCCCCCTGAGGAATAATATTCATGAAGTCATGGGTTGATTGCGCTGGCTCTCTTTTTTCCAAATACATAACCATAATGATTAAAAAAAAATACGGGTCTCTGTACCTCCAGCGGTATACAAAACAGGCTCTGGGAACGGCTGA
>NW_027527544.1:2990769-2990936 GCF_008692635.1 Crocuta crocuta | reverse complement strand
CAAGGTTTGGCTGCAGTTGAAAACAAAAGCCTGGGAGGGGGTTGGCTCCTGGATGCCTGGCAACTTCGGCCGTGACCCTGCCCACAAAAAGCCCAAAGGCTGGGGACGCGAAGGCCCGGCTACCATCTGGGCCGAGGAGGGGAAAAGACCCAACGGCCGGAGGAGGT
>NW_027527544.1:2988995-2990484 GCF_008692635.1 Crocuta crocuta | reverse complement strand
CCCTGGGCAGGGGTGGGTGTCAGAGCCGGGGTTCAGCCCAGCCCAGCCCAGCCCGTCTGGCTCCTCCACCCCAGACTCCAGCCACTTTGCTTCCCAAGGAAAAGACCAGAAGCACGAGACGTCCCAGAAGGAATCCGGCATCCACCACAGATGGGTGGACACAACAGGATTTTGTGCCGCTTTTTGCTTTACCCAGAGGAAGGAGGGAGCCCCTGAACGCGAGTGTTGGATACATTTGGTTTTCACGTGGCTAGGACTCATGGGAAATCTGGGCCAGATTTCTCCTGGGCAAAGGGCTTACCAACTGGGTAACTTGACGAAGTGACTTCACTTCTCTGAGTCGGTTTCTTTATCCTTGAAGTGGGAATGACGGAAAAGGTGGCTTCTGCCAAATGCTGGTGACGAAGGCGGAAACAATTCCTACTGAAAGAATATTTATTGGTGCGTTTGCGGTTCTCAGTATCCGGATATGTTCACTGCTGGTTGTGTGGCCTCTTCACCGGTGTCCCCCCTTCTGGCCTCTACAGTTTGCTCTGAAAACAACAGCCATAAGGGTCCCCCCAAACCTGAGTCAGGTTCTGTCCCTTTTGTGGCTTTTCTTTTTTACTTTAAAAATTTATTTATTTATTTTGAGAGAGAGAGATAGAGAGCATGCAGGGGAGGGGCAGAGAGAGAGAGGGAGCGAGAATCCCAAGCAGGCTCTGTGCTGCCAGCGCAGGGCCCAACATGGGGCTCGAACTCACAAACCGTGACATCATGATCTGAGTGGAAATCAAGAGTCAGACGCTGAACCGACAGAGCCACCCAGGTCCCCCTGGATTCTGTCCCGTTTGGCATAGAATCCTCCAGAGCCTTCTTGTGTTACCTGAGTGAAAGCTGAGGGCTGTAAGAAGGCCCCGCCTGAGCTGGTGTCGGCCTTGCCCCTACTTGTCTGAGCTGCAGGCCGGTTATCTCCCCTCCTCCATTTCAGCCACACTAGCCTCTCTGCAGTTCCTGGAATATAGTGGACCACTCCCACCTCAGGACCTTTGCACTGGCTGTCCCCTGGCCTGCTCTTTCTCCATGGTCCACAGGGCTCCCTCTTGCACCTCCTCGAGGCTTTTGCTGAAGTGTCAGCCTCTCAGCAAGTACATCCCCGGTCACTCTTTTGAACCCCGAAACCTCCCCTGGCTCCTATCTATGCTCTATATTCCCGTCCCTGTCCTATTTTTCTTCTTCCTGCGTCCCACCATGAGACGCACCTCATGTTCTGCCCATTTATTTGTTTCCTACCTTTCTCCCCCTACGAGAATGTACACTCCATGACTACAGGGATTTTTTAAAAAAATCTGTTTCGTTCACGACAGTTTTCCAGCGCCTAGAACAGTGAGTGACATATTGCAACTGTTTCGTGATTACACGTTGCATAACGAACGGATGAGCAAGGGGCGGAGTGGGCACACCGTGGCCTGATATTCAGGGGGTATCGCCTCGGGCTCATGCCGGCCTT
>NW_027527544.1:2987940-2988861 GCF_008692635.1 Crocuta crocuta | reverse complement strand
AGGACCCCTTGCGGTTTGAACGCCCCGTGGCCACGCCGTCTGCCTTTCAGCAGCGATCCGGAGCAGTCCTCAGTTGGCTACGCTTTTGCTGGATTTTCGATACGTGATTTCCCCCCACGGACAGAACAGGAATCATTTAAAATCATTCATGAGAAACTCATGGCTGTGCTTTCTGCTGGCGGCTTTGCAGGCCACGGGCGCCTGGTAGGGGAGGCGAACACCAGAGAGGGAAGCACGTTCTGCCCCCTTGCCTCCCCCCTTCCCTCNTGGGGCCAGGCGGGCAGCTCCGCTCCTCTGATCACTTGCCTTGACCTGCCCTTTGTAGCAGCCGCTTTCGGGGCTCCACCCACCTGCCAGGAGCCCTCCCTCCACGCTCGGAAGACTGCTTCCTGCAAACACCGACACTGTNTCAGCGGACGCATCCTGCAGCTGCCTTATGGCCGCTTGGGGAAACTCTGGGGCATGTGCTATACTGTCCCCGTGAGGTCCCCAGTGGGGTCGAGTCCCACCCAGGGGCCGGCAGTAACAAGCGCCTTTCCCTTCTCTGCCCACTTCCTCGTTGCTCTTCCTGTTACCCTCTCTCAGACTGTGGTGGGTTAAAGCTGGCTGCAAATCCCGTGTCATTCTCCTACCAGGAGGTGGTATGTTGTCCACTCTCCCATATCTACAAAGCTACCTTCAAGTNGACCTGGCCCGGAAACGGGGTGGTTGTAGATGTAATCAAGTTAAGATGAGCTCAGGTCATGATCTCATGGATTGTGAGTTCGAGCTCTGTGTCGGGGTCTGCAATGACAGTGGGGAGTCTCCTTGGGATTCTCTCTCTCTCTCTCTCTGACCCTCCGCACTCTCTCTCCCTCTCTCAAAATAAATACATAAACTTTTTTTTTTTTTTTTTTTTTTTTTTTAGTGCTGAATAATATT
>NW_027527544.1:2987545-2987898 GCF_008692635.1 Crocuta crocuta | reverse complement strand
CTCGCATCGGGCTCTGTGCTGACAGCATGGAGCCTGCTTGAGATTCTCTCTTGCCCTCTCTCTGCCCCTCCCCCATGCTCTCTCTCTCAAAAATAAATAATGTTAAGAAAAAAAAAAAGAAGAGCTGTGAGGGAATGAGTTTCTGAGCTGGCAGATAGCAGCCTGCGTCGACTTGCTGGCTCTTTCGGAAATGGGTCCTCCAGCCCAGCTGATGCTCAAATTGTAATATCGTGAGCAAGTAAGTGATTATTTATTTCAAGCCGCCAAATGTGGGGGCGGTTGGTTGCCTGGCAGTAGACAACTAAAACACACATGAACTTCTGGCCCTGGGATCCTTGTTTTAGTCTATGTCT
>NW_027527544.1:2984773-2987367 GCF_008692635.1 Crocuta crocuta | reverse complement strand
TATGGCGTCCATGTTTCTTCCTGCGGAATGGCTAGGTTCCAGACTCAGTCTGGTGCTCACGTCCCCTTTCCAGGCCCGGCCCCTGTGGATGGCGCTCCCCCCCTCAGCCGCATGCCTCCCGACACCTGGCTCCCTTGTCTCAACTGGTTGTCCCCTGCTGGTCTTTCCCAGAGGTGGGACCGGGACACGGGCCCCTGCCCCACTCCCTCAACGCGTACACTGGCCTTAGCCCTCCAGGCTGCCTTTGAGAACCAGCCTCCTTGACTGGTAGGGGTGAACGTCCTGGGGAAAGTTAGTCCTTGCCCGTCCCCGGTGTGCAGCCCAGCTCGGCAGGCATCCATCCAGCCCCCACAGCCCAGCACTCTCACTGGGTGGCCACTCTAGGGTCCCTGTCCTTTGCCACATTAAACCCTGTCACCTCTGCTGCAAACCCCGGGAGATCGATTTTGTGGTTCTTGGCTGGCATCCATAGCAAAGGCCTGCCGTTGCGGGCTTGTGGAGGGCATGGTGGCTCACTCCCTGATATCTTTCACTCCACTGGGTGGCCGATCTGGTTCTCCGGCTAGAGATCGGGTCATGAACGGGCCTGTGGCTCCGTCCTAACCAATGAGACATGACTGGGGGGAGGGAGCACTGGGGGCTTCTGAGGAAGACCGATATGCCCCTGGGAAAGGTGCTCAGAGTCTTGCCTGCCTGCTTTTGCCTCTGGACTTGGCTCTGCCCCAGCGTGTCATCTGGGATGGCCAGGAGCACCTTAGGACCTCCAGAGAAGCCAACCTGCCCATGAGGTCGCCCCAAGGCCAGCTGAGTGGGCAGATGGGGACACCTCGGTCCTCGTGGACATCACCGAGCTGATGAGTGTCCCTCACCCGGAGCCAGCTTCATCTCCGCCCTCTTGTTACTGGCATCCTCAGTTCTCCTAGAGTTTGAGCCAGCATTTTCACAACGGTGGGCCGGAACCCATCAGTGGGCCGTGGAGTCAGTTGGGTGGGTCACAACCAAAATGAAAACCAAAAAAAAGTTAGAATACGGAAGGATCTAAGACATCAGAGCCCACCACAAGCGGTGGTGAGCCCTTTGTCCCCTGATGTGGCCGGACAAGTACAGAACGAAAATGGAAAGACTACTTCTCACTGTGGTCTTCTCACTTCACAGTATCTGTTGCACAGGGCGGTGGTGAGGATTAAATAAATAAATTAAGCGTGAATAACGCTTGCAAGATGCTGCAGTGGTGCCCGGCGTGGCCAAAAATGCCTTCCAAGTGTCCGCGAGATAAATAGCGGAAAGATGTCATGCGGTGTTTGCTATTGCGTGTGTCTGCGCGGGCGGCAGAGCCCACACCGTGACTTGCCTCTTCCCAGGGTTGACCTTGGGTCTCGCTCTTCCTGGATTTCGAACTCCCTTCCAGGTTCCTGGCTGGCCCCGTTCTCAGCCCGTCCACACCAGGCCCTCGCATCTGGCCACGCTTGTGCCCGGTGGCCGCGTCCATCCCCTGGAGGCACACCGCTCAGGGCTGCCCCTTCCAGCCTCAGCCTCGGCCCCGGGGGGCTTTCCTGCCAGTCTGGGTGGGAACCCTGGAGGAGGCTTTCATAAGCTGACTGGATGTCGAACTCGTATTTTCAGTCAGGGGAGAAAGGGGCTTAGGAGGACTCGCGTATCATTTCATCGCTGGACACGTAGGGGGAGGGATCCTTTCGGCTGCCTAAGGTTTGGGGAGTGTGGCGATACTGCTGACGGTACGAAAATAATCATGGTACGTCTGAGAAGCCACGGGGCATGGCGTGTGTGGCACTGTAACTGCCAACCCCGGCCGGCCGCTTTGGACACGACTACCTCAGCAAAGCCTCGCAACATTCCTGCAAAGGAGGGACCATCATCCTTGCTGTAAAGATGACAGAAGGGGCGCCCGGGTGGCTCAGTCGGTTGAGCGTCCGACTCTTGATTTCTGCTCAGGTCATGATCTCATGGTTCGCGGGTTCAAGCCCCACATCGGGCTCTGTGCTGATGGTGCAGAACCTGCTTGGGATTCTCTCCTTCTCTCTCTCTGCCCCTCCCCTGCTCTCTCTCTTTCTCTCTCTGTCAAAAATAAATAAATAAAACTTACAAAACATAGAAAACAAAAGATGATGGAACCGAGGCCCAGAGACGAGGAGTTACTTTTCCAAGCTCACACAGCCAGGAAGATGCTGGGCGGGGAGAGGAGGTGGGGGTGTTGGGAGGAAGTCCAAGTTTGACTTTTCCCAAAGCCCACTCTTCCCTCCTCCTCTTCTGGTGACCTTCCTTGTGCCCTGGCCTGAATCCTCCCGAAAGCAGGGAGCCCGCCGCCGTGGCCACACCGCAGCTCCGGCCCTCCCCTCACCCACTCTCAGCCTGGCCGGGGCTGCCCCTCCCCAGGCCAGCTGGGTTTTGCTCTAGGAAATGTGATTAAAGCTGGTCTCTCCAGAGAGGGCCTGTTCGAGAGAATCAAAGGCTCGAAGCAAGCAGAATGTTCATAATGTTGGAATCAACCCTTGCGCTTGGGCGGCTGTGGAAATATTAGACCTCCCAGCAAAACCTGCCGGGGTGTCAATTGAGAAACGGAGAAGGGGAAGATG
>NW_027527544.1:2984076-2984703 GCF_008692635.1 Crocuta crocuta | reverse complement strand
ACCCCCGCCGTCCCTGGAATCCTTACGGCGTGAATTCAGAAGGAAGAAAATATCTATCTGGGAGGACAGCCCGTTCTCCGGCTCACTTTTAATTGCACCTGGAAAGGGGCTTAATATCTCAGCCAATTTCTGCATCATCTTTTGCAAATCTTGGGCTGCTCGGGTCCCTGGGGGGTTTGTGTAATAAAACGGGATGGTTAAAGGGCATGTTTCTGCATTAACGAATCTTTCTGCACTGGCTGGGCCCGAGCATTATGTAAATGTTTACTGTAATTAAGAGATGAAGTTGTCAGGGTGTAGTATTTTGGTCTGGTGTGGAGATCCTACCGCGCCCCAGCCGTGAATAGTCACCCGAGAGGGGGAAGACCAGAAGAAGCAGAGAGAGGAAGAAGGGAGCAGTGTGCGCGCTGCATGGGGCTAAGCCCGGGAATAATCGTCTTGGTTATGATGTGCCCTTCAGCCCCAGATAAGAGGAGGAGCCCGGGGCACGTCTGGGGAGGGCAGGTCTGAGCGTCAACCCGCCTTCCGGTCGCTGCCGAGGTGAGGTGGCCATGCTTCTGTCAAACGGCCTTGAGCTTCAAGTAGGATTTCTCATGCTTCATGCCAAAGCTGAGAGGATACGTGAAA
>NW_027527544.1:2983664-2983907 GCF_008692635.1 Crocuta crocuta | reverse complement strand
CCACACGGATATACCACAATTTGTTTATCCATTCATCTGTCGGTGGATATTTGGGCTGTGTCCAGGCTTGGGTTATTATAAATGAAGCTGCCATGAACGTTTATGTACACATACTTTCATTTTTCTTGGGTAAATATCCAGGAGTGGAATGGCTGGGTCATATGGTAGGTATATATTTAACATTATTAAAAAAACATTTTCCAGAGTGGTTGTACCATTTCCCATTCCTATCAGAGAAGCAGG
>NW_027527544.1:2981193-2983334 GCF_008692635.1 Crocuta crocuta | reverse complement strand
ATCAGAGAGAATGGGAGTTCCTGTCGCTCTATCTCCTTGCCAACATCTACCATCATTCTTTTTATTTTTAGCTATTCCAGCTTGTGTACAAGTGTGCATCTTATTCTATTTTAAACTTTATGTATTTATTTTGAGAGAGAGACAGAGAGAGAGAGAGACAGAGAGAATCCCAAGCAGGCTCCACATCAGTAGCACAGAGCCCAACGTGGGGCTCGAACTCATGAACCACGAGATCATGACCTGAGCCAAAACCTAGAGTTGGACAATTAACTAACTGAGACACCTAGGCGCCCCATGTGTGTGTATTTTAATTAAAATTTCTCTTTTATGGTCCTAAAACTTTGGAAGGTACGGGGGTGTGTACATTTGTGAAAATTCATCAGGTCGTGCACTTAAGATTTCTGCGTTTTCCTGGAGGAAAATTATTTCTCAATCAAATACTATAAATAACATTGTAGGGAGAAGATTCCCTTGCAGTGAAATCCTCTTCTATTTATATCCTTCGAAATGGCTTTCCCAACCAAGTCAGGAACCCAGATCTGCTAACAGGACNGGTCAAGCGGGAGAGGGACAGAGAGAGAGGGAGACCCCGGATTTGAAGCAGGCGCCAGGCTCCCAGCTGTCAGCAGAGAGCCTGACGTGGGGCTCAAACTTATGAACCGTGAGATTGTGACCTGAGCCAAAGTGGCACGCTTAACCGAGTGAGCCACTCAGGCGCCCCTGCTAACAGGATCTTTAAGAACGTCTCCTAGTTGGGGCACCTGGGTGGCTCAGTGAGTTGAGCATCCACCTTTGGCTCAGGTTGTGATCTTTCTGTTTGTGAGTTCGAGCCCTGCATCAGGCTCGCTGCTGTCAGCTTGGAGTCTGCTTCTGATCCTTGGTTTCCCTCTCCGTCTGCCTTTCCCCTGCTGGTGCTCTCTTTCTCTCAAAAATAAATAAACATTAAAAACAATGATAATATGGGACGCCTGGGTAGCTCAGTAGGTTGAGCGTCCGACTTGGGGTCAGGTCACGATCTCAGGATTCTGGAGTTCGAGCCCTACATTGGGCTCTGTGCTGACTGAGCTGTCAGCACAGAGCCTGGAGCCTGCTTCAGATTCTGTGTCTCCCTCTCTCTCTGCCCCTCCCCCACTCACCCTCTGTATGTCTCTTTCTCTCAAAAATAAATAAACATTAAAAACAACAAAAAAATTAAAAAAAAGAAAAGAAAAAAAAATCCCTCTGCTAGTTGTTGGTGCCCAGGTGAGGTCTGGGGCTCACAGGTGTGGTTCAAGTTGAGGAAGGCCCAGGTGAATCATCCAGTTTCCTGGGTCCTGGAAAATTGTGCTCTAGGCTTTTTTGTGAGGCTCTTCTTTGAAGTCCTAGAGATGAAAGCTTTGCAAGCCATGGCCCCTCCCCACCCCTGATGGAGGTGGCGGTCCACTCTCAGCCAAGAAGGGCGGAGGCCACTGCCCTGGGGAGGGGGGTGGTGTATGGGTGGGGTGGGCATGAGGGCAGGATACCCCCTCGTCCTCACCTTGCAGAGGCACGCCCCAGACCCTATCCCCTTCCTGAACGTCTCAGTGAGGGGATGGCCCGGCTCTGTGGGTCAGGACCGGTGGCTTAGTCATTTCTTATAAAAAATCCCATGTTGATGGCCCAGTACACCTGGATCAGGCGTTCCCAACCTTGGAAATGGTGTGCGTGCAGTTTTCTAAATTTGTTTGTTTGTGTTTAATGTTTATTTATTTTTGAGAGAGAGAGAGAGAGAGTGTGTGTGTGTGTGTGTGTGTGTATGTGTGAGCAGGGGAGGGGCAGAGAGAGGGGTCAGGATCCGAAGCAGGCTCCAGGCTCTGAGCTGTCAACACAGAGCCCAATGCAGGGCTCGAACCCACAAACAGTGAGTTCATGACCCTAGCTGGAGTCGGACGCTCAACCGACTGAGCCACCCAGGTGCCCCAGAAATGGTGTTTGGGATGGTCGTGCTGTTGGGGTGGGGGGGCGCAGGTGGGGTGAGCGGGCAGGGACAGTGTGTGGGGCCACCCTGTGCAATGAAGGACTGTCCTTCCCCAAATGCTGACAGTGTGCCCTAGGTTGAGAAACAAGCTGGTTTTGACATGTAAGACTCCATTGATTGCTTAAGTGGTAGATACTCCTGTTCC
>NW_027527544.1:2979136-2981017 GCF_008692635.1 Crocuta crocuta | reverse complement strand
AGTCCGCGGATCAAAACCCTTCTCTCTCTTAAAGGTTACACTGAAGCCTGGCCCCGTTTCTAAACTTTCTGGCACCTGACGCCTGGTTTTCGAGACGTTCCGAGTGCAAGGTCGATTTCAAATGCAGTGCGCTAATTTCTTAGCCTTCTTTCCGGGTCGCTGTCTTTTGTTTTAGAATTCATTTTTGCACCGAGCGTTGCAAGTAACCCAAACGCGCCGTGCTGCTCTTGGCGCGCCGCTGTTAAGGGTGCTGAGACGGAAGGGCTCTGGTCGGCGTGACCCGTGCAGGTCTGGTGATGGTGCAGAGAAGGGAGGTGCGGCTTTCTGACATTAAATATTAACACCGGGGATTAATAATGAAGGCTGACAGTTCCTTTCCCAGTGTCGCTGAGCCAGCAGGCCGGGGCCCTTCCTCTGCCTGAGCAGCTGGCTTGAGCCCCCTGCTCTCTGAGGTCAGGACAGGTAAGGAAGATAGCCCTCTTGTTGCTACCGAGAGAGGCAGGATTGCCCGGGGCCACTGTGCACAGCTCCAGGCGACCTCGCCCTCCCTGGAGACCAGGAAGCAGAGTTGGGGGGTGGGGCGGTGAAGAGAGGCTTCTGGCCTCAAGAGAAGGGGGACCAGGCGGCGGCGATGGCGGCAGCGCCATGCAGCCCCAGGCCACGCAGGCCTTGACCGTGCGGAGCGTGGCCTCAGCCCCTGGCCGTGCAGACTTGAGCCACCCAAACCCGGGTCACCAGACCCCAATCTTGCAGACGCAGGCCACGCAGTCCCCTGGCCCCTGACCTTGGCGGCTTCCGCGAATGCCCTGGCGTTCCGCCCAGGCCTCCCTGCTCGGCTCTGGCGACCTGCGGTTGAGGGAGCACTAAGGCAGCCTTGAACTTGCATCCAGGGAGCCGCGCTGGCCGAAGTCTGTGCTTGGAGCTGGAAAACGAGACGCCCAGGGATCGCTTCCGTAATATGAGGTACCAGGCCTCAGCTGTGACACAGCCCCCGGTTTCCACACTCCGTTTACGGATGACTTCCGATTCCCTTTGCGTTAAGCAGACCTTGGCCTTCTTGTCTGTACGTCGTCTCCTTTTCCCCCGGGCCCTCCCCTTCAGGGGCGAAGGTGGAGAGCAGAGGAGAGAAATCGAACGCTAGGGGCAGAGGAACAGATGCGTGTTGGAATCCGCACGTAAGCACGGTGCACGTAAGCGCGGCCCTTGGAGGGTGGGCTTGGCAGACGTTTCTGGGAGACCCAGTGCATTTCAAGCGGGGGCCAGAGTTTTAGGTAGGTGTCCCGGCTTGACGCCAGTGCCTCCGTTTGAGGGAAGAGGGATATAACCTGAGGCAGAAGCTCAGACACTCTGAGGAGAAAGGTCCTAGCCAGGAACCCTCGAGTGACTCCCAGAGCTGGGGGCCCCTCTGCCGTGGGGTGTGAAGGCCCTGATCGGGGTCCTCCTCTTCGCTCTCAGTAGCCCTGTCGTTGCTTGCCTGACGGCCCCGAGGTAGGGCAAGGCGGCTGGAATGGAACAGGAGGGAAGGCTGGAAGGTTCCGTCAATGGTGCTAATTAATTGGGCTCGTGGTCGCCTCGTACCTCTCATTTGAGGCTGTCCAGGTGTTCCACAGACATTAATTAATTAGGCCTCCCGCGCTTCCTGCGGGGTTTGGACAGATGTCTGATTCCAGAGGCCCTGTCTTCCCGGTACCAGGGCAGAGCGCGAGAGGCCTGGTCGCACAGTGAGGAGGCCACCGTGTCACCAGGAAAGCCCGGGCCGGTGGGGATTCACTCTTAGGTGTGATCGGAGGACTTTTCTGGAAACGCGCTTGCTCTGTATTCCCAAGCCCAAGCCCCGGTCTCAGATCCCTCCTCTGTGGCTCGGCCCCAACCCGGCGACCG
>NW_027527544.1:2977320-2979113 GCF_008692635.1 Crocuta crocuta | reverse complement strand
GACTGCTGGCCTCGCCATCAGAACGAACCGTCCTGTCTCCCCGGTCGTGAATTCACCGATGCGGTGCGAACACGGAGGGCCGAGTCCTTCCTTGGGCAGAGAGCCATGCAGGGGAAGGAAAAGGTTATTTTCACAAGCAAAAAAGTTAATGAGTAATGGTTTCTGGAATTTCTCCTCAGAGAATAGAACCTCATCAGCTCTAGGCTTTTGGTTCTGAATAATTGTTCTCAGTAATAATACAGAACACCTTCATAATAATACATCCTTCTGTNTTCTGCCTCTTGAACCTGTCCCCTCACCCCCCAGAGATCAAGCACTGAGGAGGCCTGCTTTTTGGGAGTCTTTAATGGGCGCGTCTGGCATACTCAGTAAGTGGGGACAGGTGCCGCGAGCGAGNCTGAATTTGTTTTCCTTAGGTGGCTGAGCGTCCGACTTTGGGCTCAGGTCGTGATCTCGAGGTTCATGAGTTCGAGCCCCGCATCAGGCTCACTGCTGACAGCAAAGAGCCCGCTTTTGATCCTCTGTCCCCCTCTCTCTGCCCCTCGCCCACTTGTGCTCTCTCAAAAATAAATATTAAAAAAAAAAACACCCACTTCAATTNTTTAAAAAAAATTCTGAGAGAGAGAGCACAGCTGGGGAGGGGCAGAGAGAGAGGAAGACAGAATCCCAAGCAGGCCCCGCACTGTCAACGCAGAGCCCGACCCAGGGCTCGAACCCATGAACTGGAACTGTGAGAGCATGACCTNAGGTAGGTAACTCCTACTCATTCCTCAAGACTCAATTCACATGTCACCTCCTCTTCCAGGAAGCTTTCCCTGATTTGTGTGTCACCTCCCCATCTCTTATACCCTCACACAGCACCCAGTCCTTCCCTTCACAGCGCTCCTCACATCGGATTATCAGCATCTTTTTCTTAGCCTTCCTCCTCCACTAGACCACGCATGGCTAGAAGATAAGGACTATGTCTTTTCTTGGTGATCCTGGTGCCTAGAACAGTTTTTTGCATGTACTATGTCCTCCATAAAACTTTCTTCTTCCTCTTCTTCTTTTTTTAAAGTCTATTTTTACTTCTTTTGAGAGAAAGGGAGAGAGAGAGAGAGAGAGAGAGAGAGAATCACAAGCAGTCTCTGCATTNCTGTCAGCATGGAGCCCCATGCGGGGCTCGAACTCATGAATCATGAGATCCTGACCCGAGGCCAAACCAAGAGTGGCATGCTTAACTGACTGAGCCACCCAGATGCCCCTACAGAACTTTCTTCGTGAATTAAAAACCAACAGATGGCAAAAAGTCAAATTCAGTAAAGGGAGAGGCCACCGTTGCCTAGAGCAAGAGGGGCCTCCCCAGGAGAAGACATTGTGATCCAGAAGCCAGGACAGCCCCCTTTCTGGGTCTGGTTTCCCCATTTATAAAACGAGGGGGGCCTTCATTTGTGTTTCAGGCTGTACATCTGTCTGGACATGGCTTCCTCGTGATGTCTCTTTGGACACGAGAGTTCTGCGAGCGAACGAGTTTGGGGAATGTTGGGCTCAGCAAAATTCAACAGGTTTCTCTCCTACAGACCTTGCCAGGGCCTTTAATGTACTAATGTGCATTGTGACTTTGTATCGGTTCTATCAGTTGTCGTTGGCTTCAACAATGCTACAAACCCTCCAGGCGCTTCAACATTACACATTTACTGCCCGGGTTTCTGGAATCCCCTGCGGATTGGCTGGCGGTTGGGGGGGGGCGGGGCCTGGCCGGAGGTCCCTCTAAGCTGGTCTTCCTCGGGTCACCATGGCAGGTGGGGCCTGGC
>NW_027527544.1:2974253-2977278 GCF_008692635.1 Crocuta crocuta | reverse complement strand
GCCCCGCCTGTAATGGGAGGGCACTGCCAGGCTTCCCAGCAAAGGGCATGGATTCCGGGAGGGGCAAAGAATCGGGGTCGCCAAGGCACCCCATCACACAGTGTCTCCCACAGTCACCCGGCCGAGGAAGTCCTTTGCACATCTCGCTGGGCTCACGACACACGCTTTGGGAGACGCTTGGCCGGCAGTGCTTCCAATCTCACACAGTTCTGACACCCGGATCCTACACTGAGTGGCTTCCNATGGAGGCTTGAGTTTGAGACAGCTGTCCTTGTCACCGGCATGGTGCCTTCAGCAGTTCCTTTTGTGGCTCCAGGCTGGGGGCCAGGTGCCTGTCATGGAAGACTCAGCCTTGGCTCTCGGGGCTGGGCTTACGCTCGTTTCCAACACATCTGGGTGCCTGCGCTGCCCACCTACCTCACCTGGTTGGGGGACAGTCTGCCTGCGCCCCTCCCTGCTGAGCATCCCAACCCCCCTTGACTTTACCCTGACCTCACCGCCTCCTCCACGTAGAAATGACTACGGGAGGCCCCGCAGGGCCCCCGCACCCCGACAGCCTCATCTNNNNCCGGGACAGCCCGGGTTCCCTTTGGGGGACATAAATTTGGCCTCGTTAAGGAAACCTGTGGGGACACGGGGATGAAGGTGATGGGGTTACAAAAACACACCAGGCCTCTGGGGCTTCACGGAGTCCTGGGGCAGGTGGGGGTGGGGCTGAGGCCACCTCCAATTAACCCTCCCCCCCACAGGGCTGGCCCACTTCAGAGGGCGCCTTTCGCTTTCAGCAGTGTAGGGGGGTAGGGTCCCTCCTGGGTGGAGAGCACCTGGAAATGTGGTGGTGATGTGATTTGATCAGAAATAAAAGCGAGGGGCGCCCGGGTGGCTCAGGTCATGATCTCACAGTTCATGAGTTCGAGCCCTCCATATCTCCAGCAGAGCCCACGTCAGATTCTCTGTCCCTCTCTCTCTGCCCCTCCCCCACCTGCGATCTCTCAAAAATAAATTAAAAAAACATTAGAAAAAAAAGAAGGGAATGCAGCAAGGTTTTGGTTTTGGCTCAAGTCATGATCTCGTGGTTTCGTGAGTTCGAGCCCTGCANCCTCCTCTGCCTCTGCCTCCCCCCCCTCTGCGCTCTCTCTGTCTTTCTCAAAATACGTAAATAAACTTAAAAAAAAAAAGAGTAAAAAACAAAGAAATAAGTGCAGCAAAATGTATGCATAGAAAAAAAATACTGAAAAGGAACATGGGACTCTGTTACCGGTGGAAAATCTCAGCTTGTAATTAGAGGGAATTTACATTTCTNAAAATTAGGAGAAAGAAACAGAAACTGAATGGGTTTTTATTTCTACCTTTATTCCCTCAATAAATATGTGTGCCTGGGCTCCTAGAACTAATAACCTAAGCGAGACACAATCACCAGGTGACCTCCCAGGGTATAAACGTGCCATGTGCCATTCGGCCACGGGCTTGGGGTGTCTGAGAGGGTATGAGGCTCCTGACTTGGTTGCTCTGAGGCATCGGAGAAGTCTATCCTGCAGAAACCGTGTTTGAATTGAAACTAGAAGGATAGTAAGGGGTTAAGCAGATGGCCGCTAAGGGAAGGGCTTTCCAGGCTGGAGGGGTGGTGCAAAGGTCCTGAGGCAGGATGGAGAGGCCTGGAGAAAGACACATCAGGGGGTGCAGCAGATAGAACTCTCCTTCCCAGGGTTGTTGCCTTAAACTTGACCTTGCCACCCCTCTGAGCTGGAAAAGTTAAAGGTGTGGGGGTGGGGGAGGGGGTGTGGTGAAGACAGAACGTTTGTTGAGAAGCGGATGTTCGTTAATCCAGTGGCTCTGAAATACAGCATGCCGCAGCCTCATTATTTGGCCTCTGGCCTCTTTTAACACATGAAGTGCAGTCTCACGTCTCTCCCCAGAGGGCTCCTGGGGGACTTTTGCTCCCACCAACGTGACCCCTCTCGCTGCGGTCTCCGGTCTCCTGACGTGGTCACATGACTTCTCTCCGAGTGAGTCTGCCTTTCTCAGCCATAACCCTGTGAGCCTTCTCCCTCCCTCAGCCCCTGGGATCCTGCGTGTGACTCCTGCTCACTGCCGATGCTGTCCCGCGCAGCGAGGGGCCCCGCAGTCCTCCGCCCGCATCTGCGCCAGGCACGCTGCACGAACGTAGGCTGAATGAGTATTCCGTGTCACGCATGGACCTATGACCGTGTTCCAGACGTCTGCGGTGCTGCTGTGCTGAGGGAAACACGGTATCGCCAAGCCTTACAGAATTCTGAGTTGCTTCGTGTCATTTCATATTTTTAAAAATGTCTTTTTATTTATATTTGACAGAGCGCGCATGAGCAGGGAAAGGGCAAAGTGGGGGGGGGGGGAGCAGAGGAGCGAANGGCTGTCAGCACAGAGCCCAACGCGGGGCTCGAACCCACGAACTGCGAGATCATGACCTGAGCCGCAGTCGGCCGCTCAACCGACTGAGCCTCCCGGGAGCCCCTTATTTTGTACTGTTTTTAACAGATACGAAAAGCGCTGTGAGAACTTTCGGGCGCTTATAAAGAGTGGGTATTGTGTATGAGAAGGCTGGGGGGGGGGCTGACCCCTTTTGTCTGGGGGCTGTACTGTTTCTGCGGGCCTGCGTCTGCGGCCAGCTAACAGCTGTGCTCTGGGAGGGCGTTCAGAAATGCCAGCACCTTGGGACCTCCCAGCTCTTGGCTGGCAGCGGCAGGTTTCAGACGCTGTCCCAGGGCACTGGGCTGGGTTTTACAACTTCGGCGCGGGATCCGCAGTCTCGCTGGTGCCGGGGAGGAGGGGGATGGAATCAGGTTCAAGGCTGCTCCCCCTTGTCTCTCAGACTCTCCAGTGTAACCGGCGCTGGGGAAATGCTGGCGTAGACTTCAGAGCAATCGCAGTGGCTCAAAGGGGTGGGGACACACGTGGGATCCCACGCATTGTCTGAAATGTTTCTTTTTTTTTTCTTTTTTCTTTTTTTTTTTTACTAATACTTTCCTTGAATTTTTGGTTTGGCTGA
>NW_027527544.1:2969711-2974121 GCF_008692635.1 Crocuta crocuta | reverse complement strand
TGGCCACCGTGGGCTGGCTCTACACGCCTGCTCTCTTCCTTGTCTTCCTCCGTCCCAGAGGCTGGAAAGCACATTTCCGTGACCCCCCGGGCTCCCTTGAAGCTGGTGGTGCCCGTCGTACTCAGATCCAGCCAGTTGCACGTAGGAGGAAGGTTTCGACAAGGAGCCGTCTCAGCTGGCCTGTCCCTTTAGACCTATGTCCAACTCCTCCGCCCCTCGCCCTGTCTTCCCGCACGGAATGCGGGCTTGTGCTTGGAGGCACAGCAGCTATATTGTGAGCATGAGGACAAAAGCCACATGCAAAAGATACGAGAGAAGAAGACAGAAGGAACTGATCCTCAGGGACATGGTTGGTCGACGTACTAGTCCTGGGGTCGTCCCCCTTTCCCTTTCTTTTTGTAGGAAGCAAACAAATCTCTTACTTGCTTAAGCCATGGTTCACTGGGTTTTTCATAACGTAACAAACTCAAATCCAAATGACACACGTGATTTCATCTTCCAAACAACTCAGGAGGATAGAACGGACATCTTTGTTTTACAGAGGAGGGCTCTGAGGCTCCGTGAGTTCAAGTTCACAAGGTCAGACAGCTAGGTAGTTGCAGATTCAGACTTTGGATGCGGGAGTGTCTGACTCCAAACCCTTTCTATGCTCTTTCTCTGCCGCTTCCTTCCAGGTAGTAGAGAACCTTCCACATCAGTCTAGCAGTGGACACCCACCTGGGCCATGGCAGATACCCGGTATGGGGTTCATGAGTAGCAGGGAGAGCTTTCCCTGTTACTGATTGGTGCTGCTGCCATGATCGCAAACACGTTCTCGGTTATGGGTCGAATTATGTCCCCTCACAGTTCAGATGTTGAAGTCCTGAAACCTATTCACCCACATTAAAAAGAAATGTTAATTTTTGAGAGAGAGAGAGAGAGAGAGAACAAGAGGGGCAGAGAGGAAGAGGGAAACAGAGGATCTGAAGCGAGGTCCGCGCTGACAGCAGAGAGCCTGACGCAGGGTTTGAACTCCGGAACTGTGGGATCATGACCTCAGTGGAAGTTGGACGCTCAAACGACTGAGCCACCCAGGCACCCCAACGTATCCACATTTAAATAAGAATGTGACCTTATTTGGAAATAGGGTCTTTATAGAGGTTATCAGAGTTAACGTGAGGTCATGAGGGTGGGCCCTAATCCAGTATGACTGGTATTTTTATAAAAAGGGAAGGTTTGGATAGTGATGCCCACACACAGAGAAAAGAGGACATGGCCACACAGGGAGAAGATGGCCATCTACAGGCCAAAGAAAGAGGCCTAGATCAGATTGCCTGTCACAGCGCTCAGAAGGAACCAACCCTGACATCATGATCTTGAACTTCCAGCTTCCAGAACTGTGAGAAAGTAAATTTTTGTTGTTTCAGCCACCCACTGTGTGGTGCTTTGTTACACAGCCCTAGCGAGCTGATCTGCCCTCCTAGGTGAATTCCTCCTGTTCTTGATCCTTCTTCTTGCCTTATGTATCGGTCAGCTCTTGTAATTCTGCTGTGTAACAACCCCTCCCCCCCAAATCTATAGCATTCGGGTTGGATTCGGATCTGCCCCACGTGTCTCTTATCCTTGCTGGATCGTGGGGCTACCTGGAGCACTTTTTTCTCATGGTGATGTCACAGGCAAAAGAGGCCAAGCTTGGTCACACCAGCACGTTTTAGGCCTTTTCTCCCATTAGAGTCTGCTAAAATCTCATTGGCCAAACAAGATCATGTGGTCCAGCACGCTGTCAACGGGGGAGAGGCAGCAGTACACTCTCACCCACAGAGGGAGAGGGAAGGGGGTGGATATTTACTAAACTCCAATTCGAATTTTCACCCTTCCTAGAGGTGTTCTGGCCTTGGAATGAATCCACATATTCCTTTTCCTATTTGCCTCGACGGAAGGCTTCGCACATTTCCCCATCCTACATATGCTTTTGGGACATTCCTTCTGCCTACTCAAGGCCATTTGCTTCCTAGCCTTGTGTACCAATTAGAATGATTTCAATGGCATGTGACAGGAAATCAAGTTTAACCTGGCTCAACCAATAAAAGGATATAATGGCTTATGTAAATGCGAAATCTGGCAGCTGGATGAGCTGCAGGTATGGTGTGATCAGGTCTCCGACTCCACTTATCTGCCGATCCTGTGGCTCCTTTCTGCCGTGTGTCACCTTGCTCCTCAAGAAAGCCTCCTTCGGGGTCCACGTATGATTACAGCACTACCGTAAAACAGACAAACACAATAACTTGAAAACTACACAAATGCTTATTAGCAATAGAACAGATCAATACATTGGGGCACGTTCACACAATAGAACAGTCGACGGCAGTGGAAATAAGCACACTGCCCCATGCGATAGCATGGAAACCTTCAGAAACATAATGCTGTACGTTTCATCGACACGTAGTTCAAATCCAGGTGGAACGAATTTCTGCTGTTGGAAGCCAGGACCATGGGTAGCCTTGGGGACGTGGGTTAGTCACTGGAAGGGGCTACAGGGGGCTTTTGGACTGCCGGTCCTGCCATGAACACGAGCACAGAGCGAGGGAGTAGCCCGGGGCGGCAGGCTGCCCCCTCGCAGCCAGCGTCTTTTGGGGATCATGTGAGAGAAAAAACACTGGACTATTTACCTGACCCCAAATGGCACCTCCCTCTTAGACAGTTTAGGCCCCCAATGGCAGCGGATGAAAGTTCCACTTGTTCTATACGTTGTCAACACTTGGTATCGTCGTAGGATCTTTTTACTTTGTATTTTTTTTTAAGGTTTATTTAGTTTTGAGAGAGAGGGACAGAGAATGGAGGAGGGGCAGAGAGAGAGGGAGACACCGAATCCAAAGCAGGCTCCAGGCTCTGAGCTGTCAGCACAGAGCCCGATGTGGGGTTCGAACTCCTGAACCGTGAGATCATGACCTGAGCCAAAATCAGACGCTTAACTTACTGAGCTACTCAGGTGCCCCGTTTTCATTTTTTTTTTTTTTTTTTTAGGATCTTTTTAAAACATAAATCAGGGCACATTTCTGTCTTGCTCAAAACTCCCCAGTGGGCTCCTGTAACACTTAGAATAAGACCCTACGACCATATGGCCGATGATGAGGGGCTGTGTATTTCTCAAGAGGCTGAGCTTGGCCTTGCCTCAGGACATTTGCATCTGCCATGCTTGTCACACCCAGTGCTTTGCCTGTCTTTTCTCATCATTTATGACTTAGTGTGTTTCCGTTACTCCTGTTGCATAAGAAGCCAAAAGTTAGAGGCATAAAACAAGAATTTCTTTTTAATGTTTCATTTATTCTGGGGACAGAGAGAGAGAGAAAGAGAGAGGGAGAATGCGAATAAGCAGGGGAGGGTCAGAGAGAGAGGGAGACACAGAATCTGAAACAGGCTCCAGGCTCTGAGCTGTCAGCACAGAGCCCGACGTGGGGCTCTCACCCATGAGCCGTGAGATCATGACCTGAGCCGAAGTCGGACGCTCAACCCACTGAGCCACCCAGGCGCCCCTAAAACGAGAATTTTATTCCGCTCCTGGGTTCTAGGACTTAGGAGTGCACACGGAACACAAAAAGCCTGCTTCTGCTCCACCATGAGTCGCAGCTGAGAAGACATAAAGGCTGAGGGTGACCTGTCCAGGTGGCCCTGGACGTTTCTGGAGGCTTCTGGCACCTGTGCTGGGCTGACTCAAACCCTCAGTTCATCTGGGACAACTGGTGAGGGCACAGTGAGTGCGTGGCTTCTCCTGATGTTGTTTGGCCTTTCTCACGGCATGGAGCCTCGGGCTAGTCCAACTCGCCTCTCAGCAGCTTAGGGCTTCGGCGAGAGCGAGAGCGGTTGTGGGAACCAAGCCCAAGCTGCGTCGCCTTTTGTCACCTCCTTGGAACTCCCCTGGTGTCGCTTCCGCTGTACTCTAGTGCTTGAAGCAGGCGCGAGCATGCTGGGATTCCAGGGAGGGGACATACTTACTTATATACTTTTTCCTTAAACGTGTACATCACTAGTGGCTAACACAGCACCTGAAACGCCGCAGAAGATCGGTCGGTATTTGTTGAAGGAAAACGATTCAGTGAGAAGGAANGTACAGGGGGTGGCTTTTGTTGGGGAGTCCAGTACAGGCTTCCTGGAGGGGGGGAGGGAGAGCGAAGCTGAGCTTTCAAGGATCAGGAAGTGTAGGGGCGCCTGGGGGGCTCAGTCGGTTAAGTGGTTAAGCGGTTAAGCGTCCGACTTCAGCCCAGGTCATGATCTCGCAGTTTGTGGGCTCGAGCCCTGCATTGGGCTCTGCGCGGACAGAGTGGAGCCTGCTTCCAAACCTCTTTCTCCCTCTCTCTCTGCCCCTCCGCCCCTCAAGAAAGAAAGAAAGAAAGAAAGGCCCAGGAGGTGTAGAGGTGGTAGGAAGGGACTTGC
>NW_027527544.1:2963533-2969673 GCF_008692635.1 Crocuta crocuta | reverse complement strand
CCATTGTGTGTGTGTGTGTGTGTGTGTGTGTGGTGGGGAGGGAGGTGGTGATGAGGGTGGAGGGGTGCTTGAGGGGGGCAGCAAGTCTGGCTCGCTCCTGAGAGCCGCAGGAAGCCCCATGAATAATTTTAAGCTGATATTAAATGATGGGATCAGAGGAGCTCTTTTCCAAAGGTCATTTCTTACAGATGGAGTGTTTTTCCCACGGGCAGCAGGGATCCAGGCGGGCACTTGAGCAAGGCCTTGCCCGCAGCCCTCCGTCCCTGCTCCCCTCGCGGGCCTTCATTACGCCTTCTGTTCAGGCGGCGGCGAGGTCCAGGTGGTCCGGGTCTGGAGACTGACGGTTGTCCCAGGCTTCGGTGGCATGGGCTGAAGTTCGGGTCTTGCTTTCACTGCCGTGCAGAGGGCCGGCTACGGACAGAGCTCTTACCCCTTGACAATGGCCCGTTATATTATTAAGATGGCGCGGGTGAAGTCTGTGGCGTCTGGGGATTGAGATGAGACAGTGGGGCTGTCGAGGCTGATGACGGTTTTCAGCGGTTCCTGATATGATTGTCTCGATTTTTGCATACGCTTGGAATTCTCCATGCTCAAAAGGTTAAAAAGACGTGGCGCCCACCCAAGTAAAATCACACTCTCCCCTTCTCCATCTTCCCTTTCAGAAAACCATCACGTTGGGCCCAATCTGTCCCAATAACTTTAAAAGCAGTAGCTTTTGACCATAATGTCAGGATAACAGCAAGATTATTAGCGACTCACACAGGATGTGAAAGCAGTAATCTTGCTTTTCAACTTATTGTAGTTACTTAATGGTCATATATTTTATCCCCAAGCGTGGAAAATGCATATTGAAAGTGTGTACTCCGACACAAAAGCTATTATTTTTAACGCTCAACTGTATGCAGAGTACAAAGGCGTCAACTTTCATAAGGCAAGCAGGGAGACTAAACTTTATTGTTTTGCAGGATTTGGCAACAGATTCTGAAGCGCAAGGCAGCGCCTTTCATGCCTGGTCAAGTACACCTGGGCTCCCCGGGACTGAGAGTTTGGGGTTGTGGGGACAAAGGGTGGCAGCATCATTTCTGCAAAGAACTCCATGTTCACAGTGATGAGATCTCAGTGCCTGTTTTCAGATATTCCCTTTCCAACAGGGCCGCCAGTTCCAACATGGCTGCCAGTTCCAACATGGCCGCCAGTGCCAACATGGCTGCCAATGAGAGCTGTTGAGTGCCTACCAGGGGGACTGCTGTTTTTCTTAGTTCTGGGGGGGAAATTGCTCCTCACAGGCTGTGAGGAGCCACTTTTCCAAAGTAAGGTCTAGTAGTTGTGTGTACATGGGTACAGAGATAGACACTCTTGTGGACGCCTCCAAGAGACTGGGGTAAGGGTTTAGGCTGAAGCTCTAGAATGAAACACAGCCAGCCAAGGCCACAGGGTTGACTGCTGTGGCTCTGCGGTTCCACTGCTGGTCAGAGGTTTGTAGAAGCCACAGTCAGGACTTTCCCAGAGGCAGCCCATCTTAGAAGTGAGGGATGACAGGTTTTTCCTTCAAGGCCCACAAACGCTGGTAGGTGGGGGTACGGGAGTAGATGACGCCTCCTGCGGCAAGGCCAAACCGTGGGTAGTGCATCAAGGTTGCCCTGGTCTGCAGGTGGCCTCTCTGATAGGCCAGCAGGGAGCCTGGAGACCTCGGATGGGTGTGAGGACAGGCCTCAGTGCAGGGGGTTCTGGGAGCAGAGGAGTCCAGAGGGCTGGAGGCTCATGGTTCCCACCCTGCCAAATGGGCCTGAGGATGAGCAGTGAAGACCCCTGCTCAAGGGGAGGGGAGGGGTCTTCAGGAGGCTCATAAATACTTTGTCTTGTGGAATTGTGAACACGGGGGGTGCCTGGCTGGCTCAGTCGGTTAAGCCTCCGACTTCGGCTCAGGTCATGATGATCTCATGGTTCATGGGTTCGAGCCCCGCGTCGGGCTCTGTGCTGACAGCCAGCTCAGAGCCTGGAGCCTGTTTCAGTCTGTGACTCCCTCTCTCTCTGTCCCTCCCCTGTTCACGCTGCCTCTATCTCTCTCCCAGAAATAAATAAAAAACGTTAAAAAGAAAAACAAAAGGAGTTGTGAGCATGGCACTCAAGGGCTGTTTATGGGGTGGGAGGCTTCTGTTGTGTGCGGGCAAATCTCAGTGCACTGGTGTGCCCTGGCCCGGGTCGTGGCAGAGACCTNTGCCAGTACGCATGCCCCAGCTGGACCCCAGGGCAGCCGTTCCCCTGGGAAAGCAGTTCACCACCGTAGCTACCCAGTCCTCAGACCGCCCACCTCCCTTCTGCAGTCAATACTCCAATCAGACCACCTCACACTCTAGCTCCAAGCTCCTTCCATGGCTCTCTGCTCTGCTCAGGTAAAAAGCTCCAGTCTTTGCTCTGACTGATGAGGCCTCGGTGATCTGGCCCCTTCTCCCTCCCTCCCTGACTTCGTATGTTGTTCCCCACGCCCCTCCCCACCGCACCCCACTCAGGCCACCTTGGCCTCATTGTCGTTTTCGGAACACACGGGGGCACACTCCTGCCGCAGGGCCTTTGCACTGACTGCTCTCTCTGCCTGGCGTGCTCTTCCTCCAGATATCTTCGTGGCTTGTCTCCTCACCTCCTTCGGTCTCCGCTCCTACCACGCTATTGAAATGACACCAACACCCTCTCCCCCCCATTCCTGTTTCTTGCACTTCACCCACAAAGCTATTACCGTCATCTGCAGGGGGATATGTTCCAAGTGGTTTTGTGTTTCTTGTCCATCTTCCCTCATTCACATAGAAGCTCCAAGCAGGCAGGGGCTTTTCACCTCTTTCACCTGCTGCTGCCCTTGCGGACCCCTCCATGCTCCCGTGTGCTCCCCTCCCCGTTNCCTCTGCCTCATGCTCCCTTCTCTGGTGGCTCTCTCATTTTGGAGGTCTACTCCATCAATCTCCTCAATCCAAAATCAATGAGGAAAAGCCCAACAGCCAAGTGCACGGATTAGTTAAAGAAAAAAAGCAATAAAGAAGGAGAGGAAGAATAAAGAAATGTCCCGCTCATCAGCTTCTTTCCGGTTCAGCTTCTCCTGGGCTCCTCCCATCTCCGTTGGTGGCCTGGCCATCCCCCAGGGTGCTCGAGCTGACTATCAGCATGTGCCTCTGGGGTCCTGCTGTGTCACCTCTTCTGGGGCTCTTTGAACATCCTCCCTTGACTCTTCTCATGCCACCTCCCTGCTTCAGGCCTTCCCCTTCCCTCTCCTGAGAGGTTGCAAACGCTGTTGAATGGGGCCCTCTGCAGCCAACGTGTCTTCTGAAGCCAGACTGGATCCAATTACCCTGTATTAGCGAGGGTCCAGCCAAGAAAACAGAAACCCCCCTAGGTGTTTAAACAGAGGGAATTTAATCCAGGAAACTGGCTTCACAGACACCGGAGGAGCCGAGAAGCCAAGCAAGACACAGTGGGGTAACCCAGAGGTTAGCAACCCAGAGATTAGTAGCATCAGGAAGCTGCTGGCATCCCTAGGGCTGGAGGGACAAAGGGAGAGGGAGTGTGGCAGGAGCTGGGACCGCAGAGAAGACGCTGGAGAGGCAACTGATGCTGGCATGGAGTGGGGAGAAATACCCTGGTCTCTTCCTCTTCCTGCTGGCCAACCTCCCACCGATATGTCCCATTGGTGGGACTGAGGTGGAGGCCAGGTGCAAAGCAGCCTGGGAAATGTAGTTCTCTGCCATGCTGAGCAGAACAAGAGAAGGGCAGTGTGTGTGTGTGTGTGTGTGTGCGCGCGCGCGCGTGTGCATGTGCAGGGGGGGAGGGGGGGCGGAGATGGGTCTGAAAAGAGACTATGCCCCCTCTCTGACAAAGAAGGCTTCTGTCGTTCCCCTCTCCCTACCGAAGAAACTCCAGATTCCTGTGTCTTTGGGTCCTCTTCTGTTCACTCTTCTGGCCTTACCTGCCCTTACCCTCTGCGTGCTCCCAGGGAAGGCAGATGGTCTTCGGACCCCTGCTGCTAGCACCTGCCACGTCTGCACCCTTCCCCACTCAGTATCCTCCGTCCAGAAGGCTTTCCAGCAAAGCTTGTGTGCTTCCTGCATTTATGCCTCGCCTCGTTTCTCCCTGTATCATAGTTATTAATGGGCTTGTCTATGCTCCTCCATTAGACTGCAGGCTTCCTTAAAGACTTGTTCAAAATGAAGCCGCCACGGCCCCCAACACAGTGCCCTGCACCCAGGGAGGGCGTGCCGCATTTTAGCTTAATAAATGAACAAGTAATAGCAAAGAGCCCATCAGCAGGTAGCAATGCCTAGTCAACACAGGTGAATTAATTCGGACTTTTCAGCAATCCGTGCCGGGGGCGGGTGGGGGTTGGCGGTTGACGAGGCTGCGGAGACGTGAGCTGGGGAGTCGTTCAGGGCGGGGAGCAGATGTCCACATTCTGCCTTGTTATTACTTCGGCTTATTGTTCCAGGTTTTTTCTTTTAGAGAGAAAAGAATCCGCCCATGTTTTCATGTTGTTCTCATTGAAATCCACCCACAGGCTTTGAAACGAACCCACTGGTGAAGTGTAGGGAGAGAGAGGGCAGTGGGTTTGTTTCTTTACGGCGGTTCGGTGAGGCAGTTCATGGGCCACGGCTCCCTGGGGCTCCCTGGGGCTCCAGGGCGGGAGGCAGACGGGGGGCTGCCCCAGCCNGCTGGGGCGCGGGGGCGGGCGGCAGTGGGTGGACTGCCCCAGCCGGTTGGAGAAACCCGTGGGGAACATGGCCTTGGGTAAATGCTGTAGGTTGGGGCAGGGAGGCTTGGGCGTTGGGGCATTGAAAATGCGCCTGTGAATTCATGTCTGTCGGACGCATTTTTCAAGTGCTTACCTTTTCTGGAACGAGAGGCTCTCGGGGAGTTGTAGACAGTGAGCAGGGATGCAGGTGCGAAGCCCGGGCATGGTGCCGAGGTGGCTCGGGTTTGGGGTCCCTGTGGCAGGCTATTTATTCATTAATTCGGTTGTTCATTCGTACATTTCATGAGTGTGAATTGAGGTACCACCGGGACGATCTGACTTTTGAAGCTAGGCCAATCCCCGTGTCTGGAAAATGAAGGTTCAGAAAGGTTAAGTGACTTGCTCAAAGTCACACAGCCAGTTTACCATCTGCATAAGATTTTAGGTTGGGTCTCCTGCCTCCCAGTCCGGTGCTGTCAAGGACTGTGGGGCTGCCCAGAGGGGTCCAGACTGCCCCTGCTTCACAGACCTTACACTCCAGTGGACCTTGGGACTAAGGGTCACATATGGAGTAGTTTTTAAGAATGGTGACTCCCTCTCCCGGCTGGCTGCGGCTCTGGAGAGGGACATCTTCGCCTGGCACACTTGGCGTCAAGCCAGGGGTCCTACCAGCAGGTGGAGAAATGTGTCTCTCTCTGAGCAGAACTGGTTGGACCCCCTCGCACTTGAACCTGTCCGCGGTGCCGTGCCCTGCCCTGTCTGCAGCGGGTAGCTCTGCCCCGGGCTCCTTCACAGACCACATTCTGTGCTCTGTGTTTATAAAGCTGCGTCAGCTTTGGGGTGTGGACGGGAATGACCTGTGCTGTCTAAACAAACCACGAGCATCTGGCAGCCTGCTCACCAGGGTGCTTGTGACATCCTCTGGCCCAGCGAGGTGGGTCGGGTTGGAACTCCCGGCTTTGCTCATTTTGAGATCTCGCCAGTATAAATGCGGGTCTGTGCCCTTTGGTTCCCCAACGTAAGTGCTGGGAGCTGGTGCTAATCTTTTTTTATTGTTTTTAATGTTTATTTATTTATTTGAGAGAGAGAGAGAGAGAAAGAGAGAGAGAGAGAGAGAGAGACCGGAGCTGGTTCCGAAATGTTAGCTCAGAACTCAACATGGGGCTTGAACCCACGAACCATGAGCTTGNTTACCCACCAGAAACCACAGGAACAGGTACATTTTAGTCAAATGAAGGCCTACCAGCTTCGTGCGGAGATTGTGCCCTAAATAACGCCACTTTGCTTTCTCGTTCTAGATGTACGTTTGAAAAAGCAGGCTTAAGCCTGTCTGTCATTTTAAACAGCTTTTCAAATGACACAGAAATTATACTATTTTTAGGTCAAACACCCTGCGAAAGTTGACATTTGAAGGTTCGGCTATGTGTGA
>NW_027527544.1:2962885-2963033 GCF_008692635.1 Crocuta crocuta | reverse complement strand
GACTAGAACCGTCTTTGTTCCCTTAACTACGGCGGTTTCTCCCTCTGCACAGAGCACGCTCTATATAAAGCCATAACCATTCAGAGTCACACGTAGACTATATAAAGGCGCTGCTGAGAGATGAAAGATGTTTTTAACCCCTTCCTCC
>NW_027527544.1:2960887-2962840 GCF_008692635.1 Crocuta crocuta | reverse complement strand
GCTTGTATTTGATTTCTTTTTAAAATTAAAAAAAATTAAAAAAAATTTTTTTTTGGGAGAGCGCAAGTGGGGGAGAGGCAGAGAGAGGGGGACAGAGGATCCGAAGCCAGCCCTGCGGTGACAGCCTGAAGGCAGTGAGCCTGACACGGGGCTCGACCCACGAACCTCGAGATCATGACCTGAGCCGAAGTCGGACACTCCACCGCCCGAGCCACCCTGGACGCCCCTGTATTTGATTGTAAGTGAGCGTCGGTGTTGCTTTTCTATGAAAACAAGCACAGGGCTGTCTGATGGAACAGAATGCAGATGGGCATGAATGTCAGAGCTAAACGTGGAACGCCAGAGAAATGCCCAGCTGGCGGAGATGCCACTTTGAGCTCTAACTTGGGACCCTCAGGAAGCTGGCAGGGCCCTTTGGTGACAAAGTTTAAGAAGCCCTACCCTATAAATAACATGCTAAAAGCAACGCACAAATGGCTTAGTGCAAGGGATGTGGTGGGGGTTCAAGCATCGGCTCTGTTACTTACCAGCTGGGCGATTTGGGTTGTTTACCCTCTCTGAGCCTCAGTTTCTTCCTCAGACACGGATGCCAGCCCCCTCTTTATGGGATGGGGGCCTGCCTCCCCTTGGAAACCTCAAGGACTTGTGCACCCCCACTTTGAGCTGACATTCCTGTGGGGTGGCCCTTGCGTAGAAACAATTCAGTCTGAGCCCAGCCCCCCCGGGCAGGGTCCTCTGGAGCCACCAGGCAGTTTTTAGGAGCCTTTGTCCTGTGACGGCACAACGGTGGGTGCCGCAAGCACGGACGACACCCCAATGTGTGGGGTAAGATGCAGTCACCATGTGCCCCCGGGTAATAGACATCTGAGGACGGTGGGACCCGCGCCTCCCGCTCCCGGCCCTGGGCCACCCCCCGGGCCCGGCAGGACCCGGCCCTTCTCTGTCCTTCTGCACGACCTATGTGGCCACTTCTGGAACAAGTCAGGTCTGCTTCGGAAAGTTGCTTTTATGGACGACGTGAGCCGTGCACAGTGGGAGTGGCGGTCGGGAGCCTCGCCGGACAGGCGCGGTGAAGGGAAGGAAAACAGCTGGCCCAGACCCCACCCTGGATTGGACCCCGCGGTGCTTTGAAAGATATGTCCGCACATCCTTTGACACTCTTCCCCTCGAGAGGGAGGCCAGCTGCCAGGCGGTGAGGACCGAAGCCTCCGCTCACGGAAACTCTGAGCTCACGAATGTGTGTTGTTGTAAGCCCCTGAGGTTGGAGGTGATTCCTTATGTAGCTACAGATCCACACACTTCTTCGTGTCCTTCAAAATGTCTTTTGAAAGCCTCCGACACCTCACGGATGCCTTTCTCTTCCCTCCTGCTTTAGGAGAATGTCGGAGCTGGGAGAAGAAGATATGTGATTTTTGGAGTAGGGCAGTGACACTGTGCGCATGCGTGCCGGGTGTTTCCCTGGTGCCACTGAAATCATCGCAGCCATCCAGTGGGGGCGTGCCATTAGGCCCATTTTACAGACGAGAACGGTGAGGCTCAGAGAGGCTAAGCCCTTTGGTCAAGATCATACAAGAAACTTGTTTGTTGGGACACCAAATCTGTGTTTCCTCATCAATAACAGGCTGTCTGTTGAGGGAGAAAGCAGCTAGGTCAAGGTCCTGGCCTTGCAACTGACTCATTGCATGGCCTTTTTTCTTTATGGAATGGCCCATGTCTCATTCCTTCTAGCACAAGGGGCTGTCGATCATAGTGACCCACTCTCCTGTGGAGGCAGGAATAAAGCACATTTCCCTGGCCTGGTTAATCAGAGTGTCTTATTCCGCTGACCACAGCGATTAGGTACGAAATGCGCGTGTGATTCTGGCCAGGCTGGTCAAAATCTCCCCCAGGGCGTCTCTGCTGGGCTTGGTCAGCTGGGGGGCTTTGGATCTGGGGTCGCAGGACTGATGGGCC
>NW_027527544.1:2958862-2960810 GCF_008692635.1 Crocuta crocuta | reverse complement strand
GCCCTGCCTGCCCACACAGGCAGGTGGAGGCAAGCCATGAAGGGAGGCAGAGCTGTGGATCCACTTGAGTCCCTGGATCCAGCTATGCCTGAAGGCCCTCTTCTCTCTGGACTCCTTGGTTATGTCAGTAAATTCCTTTTTTATTATTTTGGTCTCCGCTAGTTTGACATGGGCTTGTTTTGTTTGCAGCGGAGTGGGTAAACTTGGGAGTCGCTTTTAGTGTCTCTGAGCAGCAGAGCATAGCTCCTCTCTACGGTGACTAAATGTAGCAGGTGCTGGCGGTGCCCTGCTGGCCTGTGCTGGAGGTCGTGGCAGACTGTTTCCTTACAGGCTGGTGGCTTCCTGCATCCTTCTGCTTGAGACGTTCTCCGGCTTTAGGGCCACGCACGGCTTGTGTACGTGAGCGTGTGCACGGGCATGCGTGCATGGGTCGGGAGGGAGAGGCTGTTGTAAAATGGTACGGAATTCACTGGCTCCCCACGGCCCCCTTTGTCTTTCCCTACTCTTTCACTTGTGATTCCTGGGATCACCTCCCACATGAACTATCTGCACTCAAACCCTTGTCTCACGGTCTGTTTTGGGGGGGAGAATCTAAAACTAGCACATCGGTACATGAAATTTTGATTTTTCCGCAGTTGACGGATGTAGAGATACTCTACCGGGAAAGACTGAGCCCGCGAGGTTCCCGGCCTTAGCAGTTCTGTGGGTTAAATCGCCCCCATATCGGACAGGGGAGGACTACACGGAGATTGACGCAGAGGGATAAGACTTCAGGGTGGGAATAGTCGGGGTTCCAGACCCCACTGACTTTCAAGAGCCATTTAAAAATTTTTTTAAAAAATGTTTTATTTATTTCTGAGAGAGAGAGAGACAGGGTGAGCAGGGGAGGGTCAGAGGGAGAGGGAGACACAGAATCTGAAGCAGGCTCCAGGCTCTGAGCTAGCTGTCAGCACAGAGCCTGACTCGGGGCTCGAACTCATGACTGTGGGATCATGACCTGAGCCTAAGTCAGACGCTTAACCGACTGAGCCACCCAGGCGCCCCCAGAGCCATTTTTTCAAAAAAGGTTTATTCATTTTGAGAGAGAGAAAGAGAGAGAGAGAGAGAGAGGCACAGAGAGAGGGAGAGAGAGAATCCCAAGCAGGCTTTGTACAGTCAGCATGGAGCCCTGTGTGGGGCTCGAACCCATGAACCTTGAGATCATGACCTGAGCTGAAACCAAGAGTCGGACAGACGCCTAACCGATGGAAGCACCCAGGCGCCCCTGCAATAGCCATTTTGGAAGAAAAGTTGATGGGCTAGTCGGGGGTTGGGGCATTTGGGCAATTGGGGGTTGCCGCAGTCTGGCGCTTGGTGGGGTGCCTGTGTTGTCCCCTGTACCCGCAGTCTAGAAGTGTCTGTGGACAGGCAGCCCGGGAACATTTCACTATATGTGCTGCCGAAGCGAGCACAAACCGGGAGCACTGCAGATCACAACGAGAGATGGGCTTGGCTTTCAGCTGTTGGTCTTGTTTGCCTCCCCCCCCCGCCCGCCTTTGTTCTCTCTCTTTCCTTTCGCTGCTCCCGTTTAGTTATGTTTAAACACGTCTCGTCCTGTGTCGCCGCTTCAGCGGAGTGGCTGGAGAGCTGCCGACAGCACGGTCTCCACCTCGCCCTCCCCTGCGAGGCGTTGGGCAACTGTGCTCCAGGACCGTTTTGTCTGGGCTCCCGGAGAAAGATGCGTCTGTGGGTGCGGGGCTGTGTGGCTGGCGCAGAGCTGGCCGTGCCTTGCTGCCTTGCGTCTGCTTTCTCTTCTCTTCGCATCTCCGGGCTCCCCGGGGGGGCCTGGCCCATCCCCCGATGTCCCTCCTGGTCACTTCCGCAGTGGCATCTGGGCCGCAGACATTGTTTCCCCCTAATTGCATTGCAGGAGAGGAGCCTGGCAGAGCTCCGGTGAAGTGGCTGCGCC
>NW_027527544.1:2956484-2957567 GCF_008692635.1 Crocuta crocuta | reverse complement strand
GCCTTCCGCCTGGGACTTGGATGAAGAGGGAAATAAAAAGGTTCATTTTGGGTACCGACTCCCCCTCCCCCTCAGAGAAGACCCCTCTCCGTTCTGTGTTTTTCTCTTTTTCCTTGAAGCATGTGATGGACATGGCAAGGAGCGTGCATTAAGCATGCACCTCGATGGAGTTTTACCTATGTCTACACCATGCCACCACCATCCAGATGATCCAGAACTTCCGCGGTGCCTGGGTGGCTCGGTTGGCTAAGCGTCCAACTCTTGGTTTCGGCTCAGGTCACGATCACGCGGTTCGTGTGTTTGAGCCCCGCATCGGGCTCTGCGCTGACAGCACGGGGCCTGCTTGGGATTCTGTCTCCCCGTCTCTCTCTGCCCCTCCCTCGCTTGCTCTCTTTCTCGCTCTCAAAATNCTGACCCTCCCCTGCTCATGCTGTCTCTCTCTCTCTCCTAGAAAAAAAATTTTTTTCATTTTAAATAATCTCTACTTGAATCCACAACCCTGAGATCAACAGTCTCATGTTATACTGACTGAGCCGGGCAGGCGCAAGTGTTGTCTGCCTTCTATGACTGGCTTCTTCCTTCCTTCCTTTCAAATTTTTGCTTCTTTTTTAAATATTTTTTAAAAATATGTATTTATTTTTGAGAGAGAGAGAGAGAGAGAGAGAGCACAGGGGGAAGACACAGAATCACATAAAGCAGGTTCCAGGCCCTGAGCTGTCAGCACAGAGCCTGACTCGGGGCTCAAACCCACGACCCATGAGATCATGACCTGAGCCAATGTCAGATGCTTAACAGACGACTGAGCCACCCAGGGTGCCCCCCTTTTTAAAAGTTTGTTAATTTATATTGAGAGAGAGAGCATGATCAGGGAGGGGCAAAGAGAGAGAGAGAAAGAGAGAGAGAGAGAGAGAGAGAGAATTACAAGCACGCTCCACGCTCAGTGTGGAGCCCCACATGGGACTCAATCCCATGATTCAGATCATGACTTGAGCTGAAATCAAGAGTTGAATGCTCAACTGACTGAGCCACCCAGGCGCCCCATGTCTGGCTTCTTTCGACCCACATTGTGTCTATGAGCTTGTG
>NW_027527544.1:2953988-2956473 GCF_008692635.1 Crocuta crocuta | reverse complement strand
TCGCCACGGAGGGGACTGCAGGTTGAAAGCCCACAGGGTCTCCAGAGCCAAGAGCTGCAGATCCAGTTCTGGCCCCATCTGCAGTCCCAGTGGGTTGGCATTCCCTGCGGCCACCTCCTCTCGCAACTGTGGGACACTGATGCCACGATTCTGCAGGAGCCCCGCTCAGGGAGGCCACCGCAGCCTCCGGAGTCAAGTTCCCTGATGCTTCCGGGCGGCGGGGCCAGGAACCTCAGGTCGGAGGCCTCAGGGGCTCTCTGGTGACTTCCAGGGCGGCACAGCCCTCTCCTGTCCTTTCTGGATTTGTGTGGTGGCCGCTGATCGGCAGCCCTGTGCATGGTCTTGCCTCCTCTGACTTACCAGCCCACGAGCCTTCGGTGGCTCCCCACTGCCTGCTGAAGTCAGTGCTCCTCGCTGCCAGATGCTGCCTTCCTTTCTGAGTAGCTTGGACTTTGAGCTGGGGTTGTGCTAGCTGGTGTGGCCTACTTCTCTCAGCCCTGTCCACTGTGGAGAGCCTTGGTTCCCAGGGTCACTTCATGGAGCATGAAGCTTGCTTCAGCTCCAGCCATCGTGACTACACTCCAGCCGGTAGGGAGGAAAGGCAAGGAAAAGGGGACCCCACTTCCCTTTAAGGTTAGGGATAATAATAGTCATGGCAGCAGACACTTACGCATTATTTATCGTGTGTCGACCCCTGCTCGAAGCATCGCATAATCCCACGACGTAACTCCTATTCTTTGCCTCATCTCACAAATGGGGAAATGGAGACACAGAGAGGTTGAGTACCTTGCGCCAAGTCCCACAGCTAGGAAGTGACTGAAGCTAAGCCCTCTGTCTTTGTGCTTTTCGCTTCCCGGTGTTTGTATCCCCTCCCTCCTCCTATAACCCGTCGGCCAGAACTGAGGCCCATGGCCAAGGCTACCTGCAAGGGAGGCTGGAAAATGTAGTCATTGTTCTGGGCGGTTGTGTATGCAGGAAAAATTGGGGAGCTTGATTGCTGGGGAAGAGGGGAGAACGGATCTTGTAAGGTGGCAAGAAGTCCCTCCCTGACCAAGGTGGTAGTTGCCACTGTACCTGTCTGGCTCTGCTACGTGACTTGTTCATTCAGTTGGACCACAAGCTTCTTGGGGGTGGGCACTTGGCGTCCAAGAAAGGCTCTCACGGGGGCCCTGGGTAGAAAATGGCATTCTTCTTCTTCTTTTTTTAATGTTTTAGTTATTTCTAGGAGAGAGAGAGAGAGAGACAGCGTGAGCAGGGGAGGGTCAGAGAGAGAGGGAGTCACAGACTGAAACAGGCTCCAGGCTCTGAGCTGGCAGTCAGCACAGAGCCCGACGCGGGGCTCGAACCCACGAACCGCGAGATCATGACCTAAGCGAAAGTCGGACGCTTAACCGACTGAGCCACCCAGGCGCCCCAGAAAATGGCATTCTTGTCTTTGATGTTGACTTTCGATCTAAAGCGGCTCGTTTTAGGACCCAGAATGACCCTACGCAAAGATGGCCGCAGCTCTCCCTTCCCCGCCCCTGCCCGCTGGCATCCCACGTGGCAGGTGCAGTGGCACCTCCAACCTAATGTGTCCGAAGCGAAGCGGAACCCCTTGTTCCTCTCCCCGCCAACGCCAGCTCAAAGCCGCTGCGCCTCCGGCATTGCCCGCCTTAGTCAATGGCTCTTCCAGCCCCTCCAGGCGCTCCTTCCAGAAGCTGGGAGCCGTCCTCAGTGCTCCACTCTTCACAGCCAACTCCGCTCTGGGCCCTGACCACCTTCCCTCGAGCGCGTCCCCTCCAAGCCCATTCACTCTCGACCCTTGATGGGGGGCCCGTGATGTAGCCACTCTCGTTCTTTCTGCCTCTTCAGTCTCGTCTCCGGCCTCGTTCCAGCTACCAGAGCTGCAGAGCAAACCACCCCAAACTTAGAGGCGCAAAACAACCGCCATTTATGATGCTCACGGAGTCTACGGGTTAGGAATTTGAAAAAGGCACAGCGGAGACGGCTGATCACTGCTCCGATGGGTCTGGGGACTCTGGAAGCCTGGACAGCTGGCGGGGGTGGGGGTGGTGAGGCCGGCTGGAGGCGTGGGCTCGTCCCTGTCCCCGCCCCACCCTGGGACAGGGCAGGCCTGCAGTGTGGGCCACCTGACCTGGCCTCTCCGTGTGGCTCAGGCTTCCTCACGGCCGCCCAGGGACCCAGCGTCCCAATGACCAGCGTGCCAGCTGCCGGTTCCCCTGTTCTGACTCAGCCTCCCAAGTCACGTGGTGTCACTTCTGCCACTTTCCGTTGATTGCGGGCCAGTCAGAAGCCCCCCTTCCTCCGCGATCTGATTCAAGGCAAGGGGACATAGACCCCATCTCTCCATGGGAAGGGGTCTCGGAGTGACACCGTAGAAGAACAGAATCTGGAAAGTGCTCTCTGCCACGCGGCCCTCCCTGCTTTCCTTCTGGCACACTGGCTTTTTTTTTTTTTTTTTTTTTTTTTTAAGTTTTTTAAA
>NW_027527544.1:2950262-2953940 GCF_008692635.1 Crocuta crocuta | reverse complement strand
CTTTAGAAGCTCCATGCTCTTTCCCTCCTCAGCTCACTTGCACTCGCTCCTCTCTCTTTGCTGTCCCCAGTCTGAAACAGGTCCCTGTTCCCTTCTTCCCTGGTTTCCGCTGCTGGGCCTGCATCATCCTTTCTACAGCTTTTAATTATAGGCAGTTTGGTGTGTAGAGTGGTTCAGCTTTTGCCTACCCCACTATAAGCGAAGCCCCACGAGCAGGGGTGGGGGCACCCAGGAGGCTGCTCGGTGGCTCCGGAGCGCAGCCGCAACAGGCACGCAGAGAAACTTTAGGGCTTTCGGGTCAATTTCGGAGAAGAGCTGTCTAGAGGTTGGCGGTGGTTATGAGGACGGGTCAACAGCGGTCTATCTCAGAGGGGACGGAGTGGATTTTAGGGGTGGTGCTGGGGAAGGTGAGTGGAAAAGGAGATGACTACAAGAGTTGCAATTTCTGCGCCAGTTCGGGTCCCTCTCTTAGGGGTGGTCGCGCAAATGCCAGCTGCGTGCCTTGTCCGCCACCCCCCACCCCAGCCTCACTGCACATCCTGGCAGACTTGGTGACGCTGGCCTTGCCGGCACACCATGAACGTCCACTTATCAGATCTCCTGCTAGGCACACCCTCCTCACTCCTCCGATTAGCAGACTCCAGACCACCTTCTCTAGAAGCTGGGGGTCTGGGCAAGCTTGCAGCATGATTCTGCAGAGGCAGATTGCCTTCTGGTGTCCGGGCTTACCTCCCTTCCCAGTCTGTGCCCTGGAAGGCTNCGGGCCCCCCCGCCAAGCCCCGCTTTGGCTGTGGGGTCCGTTGGCAGCACGCTGGGGGTCAGGGTGAGGAGGCTGAACTATGTCCTCTGTTTCCCTGAAACCAGCAGCTCAGAAAACGTGTCCCGCCCCACAGGGCAGAAGGAGGGAGCTTGGGCCGGAAGGCAGGGCAGAGCCCCCCTTTCTAGCTGACGCCTGCTTGCTGCGGCCGCAGAAGTCTCTGGCTCTCCGCTTCACACACACAGCTGGCGCGCGCGCTTGCGTGTCTGGGTACCGGGCTGCACTTCTTAAATCGCTTCTTCTTCTTTTTTTTTTTTACATTTATTTATTATTGAGAGACAAAGAGAGACAGAGTATGAGTGGGGGAGGGGCAGGAGAGAGGGAGACACAGAATCCAAAGCAGACTTCAGGCTCTGAGCTAGCTGTCAGCACAGAGCCCGATGCGGGGCTCGAACTCACAAACTGTGAGATCATGCCCTGAGCTGAAGTCAGGTGCTCAACCGACTGAGCCACCCAGGCGCCCCAAATCGCTTCTTCTTTAAAGTTTATTTGCGAACGAGAGAAAGAGAGAGATAGACAGACAGACACAAAGAGAGAATGAGGTGGGGAGGGAGACAGAGACAGAAGGAGAGAGAGAGAATCCCAAGCAGGCTCCACACTCTAATCGCGACTGTGGAATCATGACCTGAGCCGAAATCAAGAGTCAGATGCTCAACCAACTGAGCCATCCGGGCCCCCCAGACAGAATATACAATTTAAATGANTAAATCATTTCTTCTTTAGAAGCACCCAGGTGGCTCAGTCGGGTAAGTGTCCAACTCTTGATTTCGGGTCAGGTCATGATCTTGTAGTTCGTGATATTGAGCCCCGCACTGGGCTCTGCACTGGTAGCTGAGAGCCTGCTTGGGATTCTCTCTCTCCTCTTTCTTTGCCTCTTCCCCACTCATGCTTTTGCTCTTTCTCTCTCTCTCTCTCTCTCAAAATAAATAAATAAACTTAAAAAAATTATTTGAGGGCGCCTGGGTGGCTCAGTCGGTTGAGCATCTGACTTCTGGTTTTAGCTCAGGTCAAGATCTCAGGGTCATNAATTAAAAAAAAAAAATTATGTATTAGCAATTACTAGCATAACATTCGGACCCAATCCCACATCCTACACAGAAATAAATACCAGGTGGATTAAAAATCTGAACGTGTCCCAAAACTGTAAAAACCTGAGATGAAATCTCACAGTGGACTATTTAATAATCGTGGGGCAGGAAGGCATCCTCGACACAAATAACCAACGACACATGAGAAGATGCTTCTATGGAGTATAATCAAAGAAATGCAAATCAGAGCAACCAAAAGATGCTGTTTTCACCTGTCATGTGACAAAAACCAAAGAAGGGTAATGGAGAGGTTGGGAAGAAACAGGTGATCTCATATGCCGTTGGTGGGGATTTGAATCGGGCGAGCCGTTTTTGGAGAGCAGTGTAGCCTATTTATGCACCTTTAAACGTGGTCCTAACCTTTGGCTCAGAACGTCTACTTTAAAAAAAATTTTAACGCTTATTTATTTTTGAGAGACACAGAGCACAAGTTGGGGAGGGGCAGGGAGAGAGGGAGATGCAGAATCGGAAGCAGGCTCCAGGCTCTGAGCTGTCAGCACAGAGCCCAACGCGGGGCTCGAACCCACGAACTGGGAGATCATGACCTGAGCGGAAGTCAGACGCTCAACCGACTGAGCTGCCCGGGCGCCCCTCTGTGTGAAAGGGTTTGAGCTCTACGGCCGGGTGGAGACGGTGGGTCCTTCCGCAGAGGACAGCGGTATCATGAAGGATGGGAAGAAGAGAGTTTCACCTTTTTCCCTGGGAATTGTTTGAATTTTTATAAGCACAGATTGCTTTCCTGAATTCGAACAAAACATTTTTTTAAAACAAAATCTCAATCGCAGTGCATGCCCCTTGTTGAAGCCTAAGGAAATCGAGAGAAATAATTATGATTGTGATATTTATCGACTCTGTGACCATGTGCGCCGACACTGCTCTAAGATGTCGATGTATATAATCTCACTGAATCTTTTCAATCCGCCGCAGTATGTACTATTATGATCCCATTTTGCAGATGAGGAAGCTGAGTGTTGAGATTCAAGAGAACTTCCTCTAAATCATACCGCTAGCCCAGGGGAGCTGGGATATAGAGGCAAACCAAGGTCGTCCGGAACCTCCTTTTCCCTGGAGACGACCGCTATTAGGGTCTTAGAGAATTCCCTAGTGTGGCACGTGTGCTCCCGCATCACGAGCCAGGGCCTCCGGTTGCAGAAACTTGATGCAATCTCGTGCCCTGAGCTCCCTCTTCATCCTTCCCTCTTCCTTGCTTTTGTTCTGAGTTAGGACTTTTTCTCTGCCCTTTGGGGGGTTTTCCAGAACACATCTAGTCTCTGCTGCCCGGGCCGCGNGTGCCCCTCTGGGCTGGAGGCCCAGGGAGAGCCCCCGCCCCCACCCCCAGCCCCAAACTGAAAGGCAGTGGGGAAAGGTGCCAGCGAGACCTAAAATGTGCTGTGATAAGGAAGGTGCGGGGTGATGAGGTGGTGAGCAGGGGGTCTGGCTTCCTCTTTGGGAAAGAGTGGAGGATGCACGGACTTAGAGAACCTTCTGGAACATCAGCCAGTGAGGAGAATCACTTTGGCAGCTGTGTCACTGCTTTGGGCTTCTGCAGGCCTGCTGTGAGCTGCCCCGGGCCAGGGTTGTGGGGAGCGGCAAGTACTAAGCGTTTCTTGAGGACCTACTATGTGCCGGGCGCCCGGCTAAAATGTGACCGTGTTGTTAACGTTCTTTAAACTTCACGACACCGCCCTGACGTCAGTATCATTATTAGCTTCATTTTGCAGAAGAGGAAAGTTTGCTTGGAGAACTCAGATAACTTGCCCAAAGCCCCAGCCA
>NW_027527544.1:2948295-2948913 GCF_008692635.1 Crocuta crocuta | reverse complement strand
GGATGTCCCAGACTTTATTTAACCAGCCTCCTACTAATGGATATTCATTCAGGTTGTCTCTGGCCCTTTACAGCTCCAAATAACCCTGCTACGAATATCCCTTTACCCAGGTTCTTACTCACAAGTAGTAGATCTGTATGCTTTTGCTGGAAAATGAGCTATGCATTTTAAAAGGCAAAACGATTAAGGCATACCTATGTAAAATCCGTGCCGAAAATCTCACCCAAAGAAATGAATCACTAAGCGTGGAATTCTGACCATCAGGAAGCGGCACCACTTAGTAGAGTCGGCCTGCTCACCCTGAGAGTGGCCCTCCCTTCTCTCCAGCTCCCAAGCCTGAGCGCCAGCTGAGCAGAGATGGCTGGGGTGGCCTGTCTCTTGAACCCTTGGGGCAGGGGGAGTGGCCCAGTGGTGTTCTTTGCGGACAGAACTTCCCTCTCTAATCGGTTTTCCCACTGCATTTCATTGGCGGCCAAGAGAGACTTTCCTAACTCTTGCTATCTTTACAATATGTCGTTCAAATTTAAAACATGCTAAAAGGGAGAAAATATTTATAGAATTTTTCTCTGGAAGTAAAAAAAAAAAAAAAACAACCCTCTATTTTTAAGTCTAGCCAAT